>NC_138373.1:24457512-24537367 GCF_054177405.1 Leptonychotes weddellii
ATCCCCCCTTTGCTTGAAACTATCCAATGGCTTCACCTCATTCAGACTGAAAGCTCCGTCTTTACGATGGTTGGTTCCACTAGGCCCTAATGATCTCCATCCACTGCCTCCTAAATGAGCCCTCCACCTGTACACACGCTGCCTCGGGGCCTTTGCACTGGTGGTTCCTTCTGCCTGGAATGCTCCTCCCCCAGCTCTCCGCATAGCGGGATCCCTCCTTCCCTTCCTTCAGGCACTGACTCATCCACATTCCCCTGTCTACAACTTCCAACTTCATTCCTTGCTGTTCTCCTCCTCCTTGCCCACCTATCACCATGTAACCTATTTATTTTACTTACGTCATTTGCAGCCTTCACTTGGGCCCCACGAGCAGAGGTTTTATCTGCTTATTCATCCCCAGTGTCTGGGATAGTGCTGGGCACAAGCCTTCAGTCACTGAATCAGAGATGATGTTTCCCCAACCTCATTGTCCTATCACCTTGGCCCTTCTGCCTTAGCCTCTTACCACCTGTACCATTGCTGACTTCACGTGGTCTTTGAAATTAACTGTTCTAATCACACGCACATCCATTTGCAAATAAATCCTACCACCCCTGTATTGTTAAACCAGCATCACCAGCATTAACAGGTCACCACGAAATTAAAATAGTGAAAACAAGACAATAATGAATTCTAGCCACCGTGGCTACGAATTGAGGACTATGACCAGAAGGCCTACTTCTCCGTTAACAAGGGAGAGACAGAAGACATTAGCACCAAAAAGACTGTCTCTGACATAATCAGATGTATTTAAAAAGAGTTGGAAGGGGAATACCTTTGTCACTGTGCAACTGAGTTATCCCATGGCAAGCCCAGGAACCATCTGAAACCACCTGCCGTATCAACTCCAGACTCTGAGAACCACTGCATGCGACGAGGGGAAAGCCCAAACCCTTTTCAGAATGGGGAAGAGAAGGGCTAGTACAGGGTAGAGGGCTTCTGGAGGGAAACCCCCACTGCTGGGATGGAGGCCAGACGTAAGCCCTCGGGTCCAGCAGGGGCTTAGGAACAACCTCCAGGGTGATGTCAGCAAGAGAGCTGTTCTCACCACGCGGGCCCCTGGAATCTGCCCCCACTGGTGACTGGTCCCTGCCCCTCCTCGGCGCTGGGCTGAGTGGTGGGGCAGCAGTCAGCCACGCTGGCTCTGTCACCCTGAGCTGTCACTGCTCCCTTTTCTCAGGACCAACGATTCTTTTGGCATATGCTGAACATCCCCTGTGGGTTCTGCCCCAGACAAACGGCCCTTCTTGGGCTGACCAGGCCAGTATTGAACATTCCGTTTCTTACAGTCCTAGTATGAGCATCCACTAAGGCGGGGTGAAGACCGAGCAGTACGTCTCACACTCCTGAGTCTCGTACGTGTGCAAAACCTAAAGTCAGGTGCTAGAGCTTTGCATGAGGTTGGCAAGCCTAGCCGGCTCTCGGAGGACAAGGAGTTGCAAAGCAAGTTTCATAGTCCTACCGACCCGACAAATCTCAACAAGAGCTCCTGTTAAAGCCTGACCACCGTGCCCAGCCTTTGCCACGCCGCCAGTTGACACGAGCTTATCAAAGGAAACGATGACTTATGTGTACCAGCCTCTCTAAGAGCTCTTGCTGGCAGGTGCTTCACTGCCAGGTTGCCTTCTAAGTGCCTTTAATGATTTAATTGAAGCGAATGCCTTTAACGATTAAACACGCACTGAAACGGACTCCCTCTCGTTTGCGGATGGTAACCACCAGGGACTCTCTCTCTCTGTTTCAGAGGCCCCCTCCCCCAGGAAACTCCGCAATGACTCACCAGGTATCATGCCTTCAGCTTCACAGCTCATGTGTGTTGCGCTCGGTTTCCACACTTCTCTTCTGCCATCCCACCCGCCCTATCCCCGGTAGCCTCCCGTTTTGGCCCCCCCCCAAATTTCTGTGAGATTGCTGCAAAATCTGAAGGTGTGGAGATCTTAGTTCAAAACTCTTTCATCACAGCCAAGATCAACCTAAGAAGACTTCATCTCTTGACCTATGTTCCTTCCCTACTTCTGCTTTGGCAGTGTGACATGGCACTGTGTCCTTGTCACGGTGTGCTGACCGGTGTTCAGAGGCTGTGTGTGTGTGTCACCTGGATTGTTCTTACCTGCCTAAGACGGCATCTCCCACACTGTTAGGACACTTGGCCGCGCTGTCCTCCCTGGTCTGGTTAAGACCCCACCCTGAGCAGGTAGGACAGCTCCACAGTCTGGGTCCATTCCCGGAGAACGGCTTCAAGCTGGCTGGTCTGGCTCACAAATCAGAATTCAGAGGGCACAGGTTCATGGTAACCACAGCCCAGCAACCGGATCCCCCCCCGCAGCTGGGCTTTCACAAACACGTCTGCGAAAGAAATGAGCTCTCACCGCGCGTTGTACAGTTGCTGAGGCTGCGTGGGGCTGAAGCAAGGCCGGGCTGCTAGCTGCATTTCCAGCACACGAGGGCGCATGTCAGCCACCTTGGAGCCAAGCGGGGTCCTGGCAGAGCCTTTTCCAGAGGTCTTGGGGGCACATACTCAGAGTGGGGAGTGGACACCCAAGACTGGAGGAAGAACACAGGGCCCTTCCCGAGAAAGCATTAAGAGGCCTCGACTTGTCTGGGAGTCTAACAGCTTTAGCACATGTGAAGTTAGGCACTGGGGCTGGGTTTCCCTCTCATCTTCCTCGAGAGGCCAAGCCAGCCCTGGCTGGTGTCCCCCTTCTGCTCTTTTGGAGAATCTCAGCTTTGCTGCCACTATGCAAGTACTTAAAGCTGATTGAGGTATTGGCAGGAACTTTAGGAAGAGCTTTCAGCCTCTAAGACAGAGCTTCTGGCTCCTGCCAGCTCAGACTGGAACGTCGGACCCACTAGTTGATGGGAAACCGAGTCCTTGCAAAGCAAGTGCTCATAGTCTTGTGCTGATTCATGGTGTGCCCCCAGGGCCTTGCAGAAGTTCTGAGAGTCCATGGCTAGAAGCCAAATGCTCCAGGATCAGAACCTTTAAGAAAATCTTTACCGGGGGTGGGGGGGTGGGGGGTGGTTCCCTTACTTCATGTGACAGATGTAGCCAGTGCCAATCTCTGCCTTGAATTTGAAAACAGTTCCTTCAAGAAGGGCACCTGAACTGGGAGACAGGCTCACAGGACTGGCGGCTAAGCAGGTGGAGGGAGGGGGGAGGCTTACGGTGACCCCGGGTGTGATTTACCTCTCAGATCATTTCTCAGTTTAACTCTTCTCACTTGCACAGACTGTTCCAAGAGGTAAAGAGTGCTTGGAGCCTGGAATGGTAGGGGAGACCGTTTGCAGCCCCAGGCTGTCCCATCAAGTTGGAACAGGGAGGGGAGATGCAGGAGGAGACCCATGCGAGCAGCAGCCGCTACTTTTTCTGTCCTGTCCTCAGAGACCCTTCTCTGGGACCCAGGTTCTTGGAAAGCACAGTGCTCAAGACTTTTTAAGGTCACTTCTAGAAGAGAGAGAGTGATGGAAAGTGAGTTAGTTCTAAGGGCGCTGGGCACCTCCAGGCTTCCCTCTGATGTGAGTGAGGCTGGCCAGAGTCTTCAGCTGGGAGTGGCTACAACCTGAAGTATTCATTCCTGATCACTGCGCCCCCGGAAGTACCATTCTCTGAAACTGGGCAGGTTTTCCCAGCCATGTTTCTCCCACCCTCAGACCCCAAAAGGCTCAGGTTGGGACTCCCCTTCTCAGCGATCAGGGCACTCTGGGCCTTGCTTTGCCTCCAATCTTACCTCTCTGAGTTGCCCCTTTTGATAAAGTATGGATAACTGGAATGGGCTCTCTCCCTCGTGGCTTTTCTGTCCAGCCTTTGTGTGGTGAAGTGGGCCATTTTCGTTACAAAGAGTCTGCACTCCTCTCAAGCATCCTAAAATGAGTTAAGACAGGTCCTCCGATTCAGGTCAAACAGGGCCGGATGGCCAGAGCCCAGCAAGATTATTTGCTGTGGTCGCAGAAAAGATGGCAACCATGTCTTCCAAGCAGAGGAGGTTGAATGCAGGTGGATCGGACTGCTCCTTCTGCCTGCCTGCCTGCCCTTCTAAGCAAAGCCTCACTTCAGGTGACCTGGGCAGGCTCCGGCAGTAACTCAGGGCATCTGGCACTCCAGAGATGGGAGCTGTTAAGGACAGAGAGGGTGTCCTACCAGCTAGAGCTAAAATACACCTCGGATTAACAGGTCTATCTCACTTTTCTAACAAATATTCATTGAATATTTACTATAGGCCATGCATGGTGCCTGCATGGTGAGCAAAAATCAGACAAGACCTCCGCCCTGTGAGAACTCATGCCAAGAATTCTGCTCCACACAAGCAGGGGGCCCTGCGTTGCCTGAACCAAGAGCACACTTCTGGCATCCATGCAGTGACCTCTCTCCCTCGAGGCTGCCTTTGATGCTCATTTCCACCTCCTTACAACTGAAAACCTAAACCACCCCCCCCCTTTTTACCTCCTGAAGGCAAGGAGGTACAGCATGAGAACATGTTCCCCTTTATACCGGCCCCAGAGGGTATGAATAAACCCATGGGAACGTGCTAAGCAGAGTCCCCTGGGTTTGGAATAAACCCATGGGAACTTGTTTTTCCCTTTTCTAAATGAAAGACCCCAACAGACCAGAATCCTGTGGGTCATTGGATGACCAAGCCCGATTTTTTTTTTTTTTAAGCAGATGGCCTTGCTTTGAAAAATCTACTTTTCCCCCATGCCAGCTGATGAAATGCTACCGAACTTTGAGACTGGTCAAGGCTTGACTTCAACCTGAATACTTGTCTCTCATTTGAGTTTGTCTGCATTTGTTTTTTGCCCCTTGAAAAATCTCCTCCCTTCTCGAGGGAGATTTTGGTACTCAAGAAACACGTATTCTCTTAAATCCCACAGGCGAGGAAACGAGACCTCTTTTGTTCCGGCTAGAAGGTCTGGAGGACGTCGGGTCATTGAAAACGCGGACGGCTCTGACGAAGAAGTGGATGCTCGCGACGCGGATTTCAACGGAACCAAAGCCAGTGAATGAATGACTTGCTATAAACGGAACAAAACCAAACCCAGTGGACTCTGCTTAGCACCGTCAAAATCCATCTTCAAATTCCAAACGTCACAGACACCCCTCACGATGACTATAAACACCACCGCCCTGAGTCCGGGGCATCAGTGGAACTTTTGAGTGATGTACCAAATGAGAAAAACCCAACAGGCGACACAGACCCCACCTGCTGCCCCTATCGGTGAATTGTGCCGAAATTGTGAGGTTTTGGGAAAGATATAACCACCGTAACTGATCACTGGCAACTGAGTTTACATGACAGGGGGGAGGAAGTCACCAAAGTGGGTGCCGCCGCCTCCCCCTCCCAAGTCATTCCCATACCCTTCCAATGTGTCGAGTGGGCCCCTGTTTGAGTTCTTTCCCCTCCTGGTTACCACACCTCAGATGCACACAGTTCACGGAGACCAAGTGCCTTCGGTAGTCACAGGAATTAAAAAGGAGACTGCTCCAGCGGGTAAGAGCAGGAATGTTACACTGTTTTATATGCACCCCGATTGTACTTAAGGACACCCTCACGAATAAAAGGTTATAAATCACTGGCATGCACTCAGCGCTTCTGTCGTTTTCGAGAGTGAAAGAATGGGGGAGGGGCGTTCTCATTGAAGCCGTATGGTGACCCTGTGAAATCAGCTTATTCTTCCTTCATAAACGGGGAAACTGAGGCCTAGAGAGGTGAAATCAATTGTCCGAGATCCCACAACTGGCAAAAAAAAAAAAAAAGGCAAGCAGAGATGTCACAGGAGTCTGTGTTGAGGGGACTTCTCCAACCAGAGGTGGGAGGCTCCAGGCCCAAGAAGTAGGAACGTGACCAAAAAGAACGTCCTTATCAATTCAAACCCATACATACATACTGGGAAGAATACAAGACATCCTTGCATTTTAAAGTTAAAACACAAGACCTTCATCCAGCAGGGGCCAACTGACTTTCTGTGAAGGCCAGAGAGTCAATATTTCAGGCTACGTATGGTCTCCGTCACATGGTTATCTTTCCTTTTTAAATTTTTTTAAGATTTTTTTTTTTTTTTTTTTTTATTTGACAGAGAGAGAAAGACAGCGAGAGAGGGAACACAAGCAGGGGGAGTGGGAGGAGAAGCAGGCTTCCCGCCAAGCAGGGAGCCCGATGCGGGGCTCGATCCCAGGACCCTGGGATCATGACCTGAGCTGAAGGCAGACGCTTAACGACTGAGCCACCCAGGCGCCCCTAATTTTTTTTTTAAATAACCTTTAAAAACATAAAAACCATTCCTACTGCGGGGGCCATACAACACCAGGTCGTAGGTCCTTTCCTTCCTCAGCTTGAGTGTTCCAGACAGAGATCCCTTGCAAAAGTTCTGTTCGACACAAACAATTCCACACACCGACTCCGTGGGGTCCAAGAGATTTGAGAAGAGAAGAAATAAGGCAAACTGAAAAACTCAGCCAGTGACCAAATGCGAATATACCCTGAGCAATACACAAATATACCCCAATTACACTTACTTCTAAGAAGCTAACTTGAAGGGAATTTTTTTAAAGTAGGGTTTTTTTGTTCATATTTAGTTACTTGGTTAAAAAACAAGTTCTTCGCCACCATACGAGCGAACATAAAAGCACAAACGAAGCGGCATTTACTGACCACCACGACAAGCTAGGTGAAAATTAGTTTCTCTTGATTTTATTGTTCTTTTAAAAAAATAAAAGTACGTCTTTCACCGATACAGGTTAGAATGTTCCCAGGGTAAGGAGCCGGGCACCAGAGATCAATTCTCTGTTGAATTTCAGTAGCACTTCTAAAGTTCTATCTTCAACTCAAGGATATTTTTGCTATTCTTTTGGAAAAATAACTTAGTAACAAAAGGTCGTTAAGCTGCATGCATGCTCCTGAATTCGTGTGTTCTTTTTACTTGCCTCCAAAAGCGTGAGACGGCAGCTCACACCAAGCAGGGTTGAGTACATATAACATCCGCGTGGAAATCCCGTGTTTGTTTCTTCTTTGACAAGGAAGCTTCCAACAACAATCCTGTGGTTTAATCTTATTTGCAGGTCACCCCGATTATTTTATCAAGGCTTTGAATGATGTCCTACTCTTAGGGGTTGCATTCCCAAGGCCATGACCCTAAAGACAGTCAGGGTCCTGAAGCGGAGGTCACCCTCAGGCCAGGGCAGAAGTTTGAGGAAGACTAACCATCAGGATTGATCTAAAGAGGACACAGACTTTCCACTGACCTGGTCCACACGAGATCTCCTCTGAAACACAAGCACAGCTCTCAATGCCTCAGTGAGAGCCAGATTAAAAAGTCCCAGAGGTACACAACACAAGAGTTTCTTTTTAAAAAGGCATGTGCCTATTCTACTCCTCTCTCCTAGACATGATTTCATTACACAGACCCTCCCTGTGCCACAGAGCCTTGGGAGATTTTGTTCTGGAAGACGGCCTGAGTCTGAGGTGGGCTCACATCCCACTTTTAAGGCATCTCCCGACATTAAAAACACGTCTCAAAACCATTCAGGACTCAGGTCAGCTCACAATGATGGGGTAGCCTCGGCGTCCATACCTTCGAGCCCTTTCCAGAGGGTCCCGTTTGTCCCTTTCCACACCAGCAAGCAGGATGGGGATCATGACACAACATTTCCCCAGGACAACTACCAGGGGCCACGGGTGATGCCCTCATTGGCTAATGTGACTGTTTGCTATTTCTCAAACTAACTTAAAAACACAAAAACCTAGTTTAAAGAGGGGAAGAAAGGTAGGACTCCTGCACAGACACACCGGGGCTTCAGCTTCCGTGGATTTCCTAAAGCAACATCTTGACTACACCCTGGGCTGACGGCAGCGACGGTGCGGAAATATTTGAAGGCGGCTTCCCAAATTCCAGGCGTTTTCCCAACCTTCAGACAGAGCAAACCAAATTAGGTGGACATGACAGCTGTGACAGACTGGCTAGCATCGGGGCCCACAAAGTTCTAAGAGTGAATATCAAGAGTCAGGAGCAGTGTCTCCCTGGGTATCATGAAATGAAATGAAGAAAAAAAACACTGGCCAACTAGCTCACACGTTCCCAAGGCCACATGAAAAGCCCGGTCACAGAAGACCCGCTAAAAACATCCTCTTCGACAGGGTTGGAAGTTGTGTGCAAGCCATGGAAAACGAGTCTTCATGTCCTACCATCGGTCTGCCATGGGTCTACCACAGTGACGTGGCTTGGGGGCCAGGAAGATGGCGGCACGGCTTAGAAAATCAATGAATCTAGACGCTGCCCCGATTCTCCTCAGGTAAGAAAACACCCAAAGCTGTCAGAGGTCAGATCTGTGTTTTCTCATCAGGCGACTGGCTTTGGGAATCTAGTCTGGCTGGAATGGAGTGCCTGTTTCCTGAGTTTCTAAAGATTTTTTTTTCCCTTCAGGAAAAAAATCCTCCTCTGGGGGAAGGAGAGCAGTGTTTGAAGCCCAAGTCCCAAACAAGGGTTTCATACAGGACATGCTCACAGCATGACCAGGAGCTGGGGCTGCCAGAATCAAATAATGAAAATGAGCCTCTTCCTGGCCATTTGCCCTTAACCAGAAGACACCACCTAACTCTGTCTCAAGGGGGTGGAGGGTAAGGTTAACAGACATAACCCCACAACTTTTCCAAATGGCTATGAGCTCCCCCCTGGAGTGGACAGCTCAAGGTACTGACCCTTTGTCACCCAGAGGCACGCCAGAGCTGCTTGGCTGTCTCTCACCACCATCTCTGTGTTTGCTTCCCCGCCCCGAGGCTGGGCCACTTGTTCGGTTTGGGGACTGATCATACACGAAGTTCCGGCAGGACGCCAGCTTGGACTCCAGTGCCTGCAGAGAAACACGTTTTCATCCTCCAAGTTAAAGACAAGAACTCATCTCTCACCCAGAGCCTGCGCACAGACAATTACCAAAAACAGGGGTTCTCAAATTGTGTTGGACGCTGGAATTCCAAAGTGGGGCCCTGAAGGAATCCAACGTACGTCCAACTTTTAGAGCCACTGGCCTAAGACATTTCGGGGCTTCCTGGGAAAATCACTAACCCTGCCTATTATCCAGTTCTGTCTATGGGAAATAGGAAATCCACTTTTGGAATGATTCGCTCTTTTGTTTACCTCAATAAACATGCTCAGAGTGGCTTGTGTGGGAGCACTGTGCCTTGCTGGAAAGGGACCCCATGAAAACCAAGGGGGCACTGAGACCACCGCACACTTCCCCATACTCTGACTGTACAAAACATTACCAGAGAAATGTGTTGGGGCGCCTGGGTGGTGCAGTCGGTTAAGCATCCGACTCTTGGTTTCAGCTCAGGTCGTGATCTCAGGGTTGTGGGAATCAAGCCCCGCGTCAGGCTCCACTCAGTGCAGAGTCTGATTCAGATTCTCTCCCTCTCCCTCTGCCCCTCCCGCTTGTGCTCTCTCTCAAATGAATAAATAAATCTTTAAAAAAAAGAGAGAGAGAGAGAGAAATGGGTTTACAGAACAGAAAACCAGACAACCAAAAGGTGAAAGGAAAAACATGAGAAATGAGTTGCAACCTTCTTTGAGGTTGCAGTTTTGACTATATACATTCTGGCAGGATTTAAATTATGTGATCTTCCAGGCCATGATTTTTAAAAATAAAAGAAACAACCACAAAGAATACCTATGTTATTTCTTTTTTTTTTTTTTAAGATTTTATTTATTTATTTGACACAGAGAGAGAGAGCTAGAGAGGGAACACAAGCAGGGGGAGAGGGAGAGGGAGAAGCAGACTCCCCACCGAGCAGGGAGCCTGATGCAGGACTCGATCCCAGGACCCTGGGATCATGACCTGAGCCGAAGGCAGATGCTTAACAACTGAGCCATCCAGGCGCCCCACCTATGTTATTTCTTAAGCACAGAAGAATCTTTCCCTATAATGAATATAAAACCTATAAAGTCAAGTTTTTTTGCCCTAGCCTTTCGAGATTTTTGTCTTTAACTCCCTAAGAAATTTAAAAAGAGGCAATTTTTAAATGTTTCTCAGTTTTTTCAAATTAAGAAAAAAGAAAAATCATAGACACCAACCCAATTTCCCAAATTCCAACGAAAAATGACCAGGGAAAGATATGCCCAGGCAAAGAGATGACAGAGTCAGGGCTCTGGGTGTTCATCAATAACAATGCTCACAGAAGCTCAAATGATGCTCAGGGACACTAACAGAACCAGAGTTTTGCCTAAAACGCAGGGAGTCTCTGCTAAAGGGGAAAGGAACTGGTAAGGTCACCCCTCTCCGATAACCTGAAACACAGGCAAGGAGCCACACCAAACCCCAGGGAGGTGGTGGTCTTACCCCTACTTTCCGAAGCAGGTCTCCCACGATGTTGAGGGCCGATATCCGCGCTGCAGGAGTGAGGGGGGTCCCACCCGTGGAGTCATCCAGACCTGGGTGTGCAAAAGGAAGCGCACGTAGTACCAACCTGCAGTCCTAAGTCCGTGCACTAACATCCCTAAATGCAGAACAACAGGGGTGGACTTGGGAAGCTAACTCTGCCCTCTGATCCCAGATGCTACCCTGTTGCACTCACTAGTTAACTAATACAGGAAGAGTCTACTTGATGACCAAACTTTTGCAGCCTTACAACCACTATATTAAACGTTTATCTTTACGTGTTATTCTTTTAAAACAAAATTGAAATAAGTCCTCTTGAAATTCTAGGAATTCCATATAGTTAGGAACAGCACTGGAGCAAACCAAATTTGTAAGAAGCTTAACTCTCCAGAGCCCCTCTCTTTCCTCCAAGCACGACCCAGCATCAGTATCACTGGGATGCTGGTTAGGATGCAGGATCTCAGGCCCTGCCCACACCTGCTGAATCTCAGGGGCATACTCAAGTGTGGAAAAACCCTGCTCTAGACTGGGATTCTGGAAGTCTCACCAGCCTCTTGATCCCAGGGGACAGGCTAAGAGATAAAACAGTGTGAGCCCTGGAGCCAGCCGGCCTGGGTCTGAATCCCAACTCTGCTATTTACCAGCCGTATGATTTTAGGCAAGCTCCTTTATCAGGGCCTCAGTCTCCTCATCCATCAAATGGGGATAGCACTTGCATCTTGGGCCTGTGGTGAGAATTCAGTGAGGTCATATATATGCAAAGCATGCAAAGCACAGTGGCTAACTAGCACACAACGAGCACTCGGTAATTGTCTATCGTTGTTACTTGCTATTAAGCGGCCCAGTAACAGTCTCGGTTAATCAGCAGAGGAGCTGGGGAGAAAACTCAAACTGTTCATTTTTTTTTTTTTACCACGCAGCCCAGGTTACATTGGCTCCACTTCTGGATGGATGTATTTATTGCTAGACCCATAAAATGCTTTTCAAATTTTTTTTTTATCTGGTTATTGAAATTTGCAATTTGGGAGATTTCACGTTCAAGAAGAGGATTTCCGGGGGCTCCTGGGTGGCTCAGTCATTAAGCGTCTGCCTTCGGCTCGGGTCATGGTCCCAGGGTTCTGGGATCGAGCCCCGTATCAGGCTCCCTGCTCGGCGGGAAGCCTGCTTCTCCCTCTCCCACTCCCCCTACTTGTGTTCCCTCTCTCGCTGTGTCTCTCTGTCAAATAAATAAATAAAATTGAAAAAAACAAAAAAATGGATTTCCGGCTTCTGATGAAGAATGAAATGTCTGCTAAGGCTGGGCCCACATTTCTTGGAGTAGGAGCAGAGTGGCAGCTTCCTTCCCCCGCTCCCCACAGACTCCACCGCTCCCCTACTACCTCACAACCAAGCTCTTCTTGCTTATCTCAAAGCTGCCTCCCCTCCCCCCGCTGCCGTGAACACCCCAGTTTGCTCCCTGCAGTACAGCCTGGCCCAGTGGCTCTCTCACCCAGGACCCTACCCCCGGGGAAAGCTTTATGAAGCAAAGAAAATCCTCGCAATGGCTATGCCCTTACCACGTCTGAACGTCCCTGGTGTGTTTAAGCTAGCACTGGGTCCCCGATGAGCTATGGGTGTGGATGGCACAGAGCCGGTGGCCTGCACTGCTGTGTCTGTCCTTTCGGCCTCCACCGAGCTGGGCATGGGGGTCCTGGGCTTCTCCTGCTTCTGCTGCACAGCCAACTCCTGCCGCAAATCTGAGACAGGACAAGGATTCAGGTTAGGTCCCCGCTTTGGGTGATAGGGGAGGGGGGGCGGTCAGCAGTAGACACTGGTCAGGGAAAAGAAGTGCCAGAACGAAAAACCATAGGTGGAAACCCTCAACGAAGTGAAACCCACAGGACCTGGCCTAGCAGGCTTGTAAAACTACGTAATTTTTTAGTAAAAACAAAAAGGTTTAAAAATTTTTAAAAACTATGGCAGTGATAGATACACTAATAAACAATTTCAGTGCAATAGGGTATATAGAATACTAAATGAAAATATGCTTTCTCAACCCATCCCCAAATGCCCCTCCTCACTCATAATCACTATAATATGGGGGAGATATTTTCAATCCTTTTTTCTGTATTTTTAAAGAATTATGTATCTCTATTAAGCATATGATAGGAATAATTCTTATTAAGTATAAATAGAAATATATCTACCGTCTATGACAGTATGTCTTAATCTTTCTAACTATATTTCTATCTATAACAGTCCAGAAAATAAGTCTATGTAATTTTTTTAACCACTTCACTACTCATGGGCATTTACAAAACTACCTTCAAACTTAAAAAAGTTTTTTTCTTAGGGGTGCCTGGGTGGCTCAGTTGGCTAAGCGTCTGCATTTGGGCTCAGGTCATGATCCTGGGGTCCTGGGATCGAGTCCCGCATTGAGCTCCCTGCTCAGCAGGGAGTCTGCTTCTCCCTCTCCCTCTGCTCCTCCCCCTGTTCATGGTCTAATAAGAAAATAAAATCTTAAAAAAATGATAAAAATGAAGGGATACATGCACCCCAATGTATATTAAAAAAAAGTTTTTTTCTTTTTAATCTCCTTTCTACTGTCTATACGTTAGGAACTAAATTAATGTTATGAACAATTAATTGGGATGTTTAAAAAAATCTCTTCTGCACCCAGATCTACCTCTGGAACTGTGAACTTCCACAGAGCAAATGCTGATGGGAATTCAGAGCTCTAAGCCACATGCATCAGCAGCCAGCAAGCCACAAAACCAATGGGCTAGCTAGCAATTGCATCAACAAGAATTTTCTCTCCACAAAACTCTTATACTCCTACCAATCAAAAAGCCCGGGGTGGGCTTAAATATCCACAGGGGGTCTTCACAGGGTCGGACATCTGACAATTCTTAGCACGGGGTAGGGACCAAGGCTGAAGCCTGCCCAGTGTGGTTCTATACCCTTTGACCAGACTGTGTGCCGAGCAGGGCACGGATTTCCAGCAAAGGTAACACTGGGCGACACTGCAGGACAAGCTGTTCTCAGGCAGGGAGAGGAGAAAACGCTGGTCAGGGTACACAGAAAGCCAAGGCCTCCTGACCTCTGGCTTCATCCTTCAGTCGCTGAACAGATTCTAGGAGATTCTCCTTCTCATCAAGTTCACTCTCCAGGAAGGCATTTCTTTCAATGGCTTGATTCAAACGCTGCTCAAAGTCTTCCAGAGACATGATTGTGGCCCTGGTAAAGAGAAAAATAAAGCTGTCCAAGAGAGCAAACAGCAGCATCCATTTGGTGCCTACAAACCCGGGAGACAAGAAAGGCCAGACATAAGGGGGGCATGAGTCCCAGCATGGGCACTTCCTAGACACCACGGACCTGAACAAGCATCTTAACCTTCCGGGACCCAGGCTCTTTGCCTGCAGAATGAGAATCGTCTTAGCTCTTGGGGTACACAAAACTGTCCTGGGGATTAAATGAGAAAGGTCTATATAGCACTTAGCAATGAGCCAGCACCTTATTAGGATGACCCAGAGGGCCCAGCCAAATGCCAAAAGCAGCAAATCTTCTCTTGGAGACTCACAATGCAAATCAGTATTCAGAACATCCTACTAAAATCCGTACAGAACTTATTAATGTACATTTAAACAGGGAGAAGAGACCATCTTTTCAGTTACCTTAAAGAATTCAAAATGCCCAGCTGCCCTCCTAAAAACCACTTCCTCTTGTGACCACTATAGACATTTCACTGGAACGCTATTAAAGGCCTGAGAAGTGGGGTAATAAAGAAATGTGTCTAACTCTGAGGCACAAAACAGGTAGCTTGCCCAGACAGTTTCCTCACAAGCAAAGCAGAGGCAGTAACTACCTCTGCATGGTGGTGGGGGTGTCAAGGGGCAAGTAACACATTAAGCCTCCAACAGATGTTTCGCATGTGAGTGCTCAATAATTTGAGCAATTTTTATTACTGACCCCGTGTTTGTCCTGCTAATTGTTATCTCATAGTGGTTAGAAGTTTATGTTTGGAGCAGAACCCAGGAGAACCTAGCTCTTCAACATAAGACTACATAAGTGTTCCTGGGCAGCTTAACCTCTCTTAACCACTGGTCCTCAAAGTGAGGATCAACTCATGAATTCATCAATTCAATATATCCTGCTATGTCTAGACTGAATTATATTCGTACCCTCCGTCAAAGGGTCTTCAGAGAAAAATAAAGTTACCAAAAGTGCTTAAAGAAAAACAACAAAGGAATAACATTTAGGAGTACAATACTGGAAACAGTTAAAATCACCCTAAAGGTTTGACATGTCAAACAACAAACAAAAAAGATAAAACGCGTAGGAATTCATCTAACAACAAATATGTAGGATTTTACCACAGGGCACGGAAGGCTTGTTGAAATGCAGACATATGGTGTTTGTGAAGAGGAAGACCCAACATCACAAAGAAATCCATTCTCCATAAGATACCTCAGAGTTTAACAACATCCTAGTAAAAATATTAATAGCTTCTTGTTGGGGACAGTGGCACAGGGGTCTGATTTAAAAGATCACATGAAGGGCGCCTAGGTAGTTCAGTCAGTTAAGCATCTGCCTTTGGCTCAGGTCATGATCCCAGGATCCTGGGATCGAGCCCCGCATCGGGCTCCCTGCTCTGCGGGAAGCCTGCTTCTCCCTCTCCCACTCCCCTTGCTTGTGTTCCCTCTCTCGCTGTGTCTCTGTCAAATAAATAAAACCTTTAAAAAAAAATTTTTTTTAAGTAAATAAAAGATCACGTGATGATAAAATAAGAATGGCCAGAAGAACTCTGAAAAAGAGAGAAGTAGCTCCCCCAGATATAAAGAACACACTATTATAAAGCCTCAATGGTGAACAACAGTGTGGTGCAGCCTTCAACAGTTATAAGGACCGACCAGGGAGACCAGAGACTCAGAACTAGATCCAAATACATAGGAGAACTTAATTTATGATAAAAGTGACATTGCAAATCACTTTTGATTCAGGGCACCTGGGTGGCTCAGTTGGCTAAGTGACTGCCTTCGGCTCAAGTCGTGATCGGGCCCCGCGTGGGGCTCTGTGTTTAGTGTGGAGTCCGCTTGAGACTATCCTCCATCTCCATCTGCCCCTCCCACCTGCTCTCTCTTGCAAATAAATAAATAAATCTTAAAAAAAAAAAAGAAACAAACCATGGAATTACCATATGACCCAGCAATCACACTGCTGGGCATATATTCAAAAGAAGTGAAAGCAGGAGCTCCAAGAGGTATTTGTACATTCGTGTTCACAGCAGCATCACTCACAATAATCAAGAAGCAGGGGCGCCTGGGTGGCTCAGATGGTTAAGCGTCTGCCTTCAGCCCAGGTCATGATCCCAGGGTCCTGGGATCGAGCCGCACATCGGGCTCCTGGCTCAGCAGGGAGCCTGCTTCTCCCTCTCCCTCTCTCCCTGCTCATGCTCTCTTTCTATCTCTTTGTCTCAAATGAATAAATAAAAGTCTTTAAAAAAAAAAAAATCAAGCAGCAGAAGCAATCCAAATGTCCATGAACAGATAAATGGATAAAGAGAACGTGGTATATACAGTTGACCCTTGAATAATGCAGGGGCTAGAGGTGCCGACCCCTCACGTAGTCCAAAATCTGCGTGTAGGGGGCGCCTGGGTGGCTCAGTTGGTTAAAGCCAGTGCCTTTGGCTCAGGCCATGATCCTGGAGTCCCGGATCGAGTCCCGCATCGGGCTCCCTGCTCAGCGGGGAGCCTGCTTCGCCCTCTGACCCTCCCCCCTCTCATGCTCTCTATCTCATTCTCTCTCTCAAATAAATAAATAAAATCCTTAAAAAAAAAAAAATCTGCGTGCAACTTTTGACTCCCAAAATTTAACTATGAATAGCCTACTATTGACCAAAAGCCTTATCAACAACATGAACAATTAGCACATATTTTGTATGCTATATATATTACACACTGTACAATAAAGCTAAAGAAAATGCTATTAGGGAAATTTGTAAGAGAAAATACATTCATAGTACTACTGCATTTATTGAAAAAAAAAAAATTCCACGTGTGAGTGGACCCGCGCGGTTCAAACCTGTGTTGAGTCAACTGTATGTACACTTGAATATTATGCAGCCTTAAAAAAGAAAAAAAAGGAAATCTTGTGGCACGCTACAACAGGGGTGAATCTCAAGGACACTATGCTAAGGAAATAAGCCAGGCACACGAGGACAAATACTGTATGATTCCACTCCTATAGAGTATCCAAAGTAGTGAAAATCCGAGAAAGCAAAAAGGGGATTACCAAGGGTCTGAGGGAGCATGGAGGAGGATTTAGTGTTTAGTGGGTGCAAGTTTCAATGCTGCAGGATGAGAAAGGCCTGGAGAGCTGTTGCACAATAATGTGAACACACTGAATGCTACTCAGATGTACACCTAAAAATGGTTTAGATGGGGGCGCCTGCATGGCTCAGTCGGTTAAGAGTCTGCCTATGGCTCAGGTCATGATCCCAGGGTCATGGGATTGAGCCCCGCATAGGGTCGTGGGATTGAGCCCCGTATCAGGCTCCCTGCTCATCGGGGAGCCTACTTCTCCCTCTCCCTCTGCTTGTGCTTGTGCGTGCTCTCTCTCCCCCTCTCTGTCACATAAATAAATAAAATCTTTAAAAAATATTGGTTAAGATGGTGAATTTGATGTTGTGTGTTTTTATCACAAGAAGTTTTTTTTAACATCTATGTAACAATACTACATAGAAGAGTGAAATTAGATAAAATCAATTTTAATCTTTGTACAACTTTTCTGTACCTTAGCATTCATATGTTAAACAAAAAATAACCTTTAAGGAATGCATTTAATTTTTAGTTACTTCCAATGGCCCTGAGTCTTTCAAGGTTATCCCCTTCCTAAAAATAAGTCATTTCGTTTTACAGATATACTGTGGAAGGACTTTAACAAGCAAATGGCTGGTAGGGATGAGAAATTACTCTTCTTGAAGTAGGCGGTCAAATTTTCCAAATATAACTACTAAAATTTTACAATAAAATTGTCAGGTTTTTAATTTTTTAAAAAAATAAAACTTCAGTATTCCAGAACTTTATGCATTCTGTAATGATGATCTGGACCTCGCCTTTACCTCATCTGATTTTAACACCGAACGATTCAGCATTTGGCCAAAATGTGAATCCAATGCACCTTTAATTTTAAAAAATGTAAAGCAATGTAAGAAAAAGAAGAAAAAGCAAGCATAGACTAACTGCTTTATAAACCTTAGACTGCACAATGCCCTCCCACCTGTGACTGATACATCTGACTACAGAGAAATCAAATAACTTTTGACAGTAACATATACAACAGACAAAGCTGGAAGACAAATCTAAATGCCAAATATTTTTAATTTGTATCACAAATCTATAACAATCTCCTAGAAATGAAAAACAACAACCCAATTTAAAGACAGGCAAAGATAAAGAGTTCATAAAAAAAGAAATAAAACAGTTCTTAAATTAGGAAAAGGAATCAACATCACTCATAACTGAGAAATGTACCCATTGGTACTTACTAGACTGGCAGAAATCCGAGTTTTGAAAACCACTGTTAGTGAAAGCTATTTGGAAAAGAGGGATTTACATACGTAGCTGCCAGGAATGTAAAGTGATACAACCATATAAAGAACAAATGGGCAAAAATATCAAAATCACATATGCATATATCCCTTGACCCAGTAATCTCACTTGGGGAAATTTATTCTACAGATAAACATCTGTGCAAGCAAAGTTTAGGATTCATCACAGCAACGTTTATCACTGCACAAGAATGCAAATGTAGCAGATATCCATCCACAGGGGACTGGACAAATAAATCATGATGTACTATACAACACCAACCATACAATAGAATATTATGCACTTGGGGGAAAAAAAAGAACAAAGAATGCTCTGTGTCCTGAAAGATCTCCAAGATCTACTGTTATGTGAAAGAAGATGTTCAATAGTGTGTATAGAATGCTCTTTGTGGGGGATGGGAGAAGATGAATTTCTATTTTTATTTGCTTGAATTTGCATTAAAAACCTCTACTCTTTGTATATTACTTTGTAACCAGTCAATGTACTATTTCTTTGTGGTAGACTGCATTATTGGGCCTAATTCTTCACCCTCCCTACATCCACATCCTTGTTATGGCCTCAGTGTGAGTGGAATGTACTGTCCCATCTCTTGACTTGGACCACATGACTTGCTTTGATCAATGAAATACGGGTGAAAACAATGGCATGCCAGGGGCTTGCAAACATACTACTAAGTCATGGTAATCGAGTCATTATGGTATTGGTATAGTAATTCACAAATTGTACACTGGACCAAAATAAAGAATCCAGAATGAGATCCCAGGATATGTTAGAGATTAACATATGACAGAGATGGGTTAAATTCAGTGGAGAAAAATGAGTATTTAATAAATAGTACTGGTACAATTGACTATCTATGTACTGAAAATACAACTGGACTCAGGTCATGATCTCAGGGTTGTGAGATCAAGCCCCATGTTGGGCTCTGCACTCAGCGGAGAGTCTGCTTGGTATTCTCTCTCTGTTCATGAGCTCTAATAAATAAATCTTTAAAAAAAAAAAGGAAATTAAAAAAAAATGGGGGGTGCCTGGGTGGCTCAGTCGGTTAAGCACCTGCCTTTGGCTCAGGTCATGGTCCCAGGGTCCTGAGACAGAGCCACGCATCAGGCTCCCTGCTCAGCAGAGAGCCTGCTTCTCCCTCTTCCTCTGTTCCTCCCCCTGCTTGTGCTCTCTCCCCCTCTGTCAAATAAATAATTTTTTTTTTTTAAAAAAGGAAATTCTAGAACTGAAAATACAATCTCTAAAGACACTACTGGAATTCGTTTATCAGCCGACTGGAGAGGAGTCAGTGAACCTGAATCAGATCAACAGAAATTAACCAATTTGAAGAACCAAAAGAAAAAAAGATTGGGGGTAAAAAAAAAAAAAAAGGAAGAGGCTGTGTGACAATATCAAAAGGACTTAATGTGTGTGTAGTTGGTGTCCCAGAAGGACAGGAGAGAGAAAATGGGGCAGCACAAATCTCTGAGAAATAAGGACCAAAGTTAAATTTGGCAAAAAGAGAAATTTACAGACTAAAGCAGCCCAGCAAACCCCTATCAAGATAAATACATACAGGGGCTGGCTCAGTCGGTAGAGCAGCTGACTCCCGATCTCAGGTTCACGAGTTCGAGCCCCACATTGGGTGTAGAGATTATTTAAGGAAATGAAAAAATCAATTCCGGTTAAATCCAACAATTAAAAAAAAAAAGTTAAGTATATATAAAATCTAGCCACATCATAGACTGCTACAAACAAAAAGTCAAGAGAAAATCTGAGAGCAGCCAGAAAAAAAAATATTACATACTGGGAAATAACCATTCAAATGACCACTAACTTCTGACCTGAACTAAGGAAACCAGAAGACAGTGAGTGGAACAATCCCCTGAAAGAAAACAAAACAAAACAAAACAAAAAAACAACTGTCAACCCAGAATCCTACATCCAGTGGACCTATCTTTCAAGAATGAAGGCAAAAGACACTTTCAGATAAACTAAAACAAGGAGACTTCACTGTGAACAGACCTGTGCTATAAGAATTCCTAAAGGAAGTTCTTCAAGCTGAAGGGAGAGGGTACCAGAGGGAAACCCTGGTCCTCAGGAAAGAATGAACCAGAAATGGTACATATATGGGTAAATATAAAAGCCTATCTTCTTAACTCTCTTGATTTCTTTAAAATATACTTGGCTTTTATTTATTTATTTTTAAAGATTTTTATTTATTTATTTGAGAGCGAGAATAAGAGAGAGAGAGAGCACGAGAGGGGGCAGGGTCAGAGGGAGAAGCAGACTTCGCGCCGAGCAGGGAGCCCGATGCGGGACTCGATCCCGGGACTCCAGGATCATGACCTGAGCCGAAGGCAGACGCTTAACCAACTGAGCCACCCAGGCGCCCTATACTTGGCTTTTTAAAGCAAAAATTATAGCAATGTATTGTGGAAACCACAGCATTTGTAGACATAATAGTATTAGGAGTATAGCATAGAGTTCAAGGATGATAAAAGTGAAACTATAAGATTGTAAGGCTGTTGCATTTTACATGCAGTGGTACAATGAAGCGTATGTTGTGATCCTAAAGCAACCAGTAAAAAATAATGCAGGGGATGGGGCACCTGGGTGGCTCAGTCAACTGAGCGTTTGACTTTTGATATCAGCTCAGGTCTTGATCTAAGGGTTTTGATTTCAAGCCCTGCACTGGGCTCCACGCCAGGTGTGGAGCCTACTTAAACTAGTAATAATAATATTATTAACAATAATGCAGGGGACTATGGGGGCAACACAAAGGTTCCATATCTTAACAAGAGCATGGGTCCCGTGAACGTATATGCAATCTGCCCAAAATGACGGAACTGTATGCTTAAAATCTGTGCATGCCACTATAAGCAATTTATATCTAATTTTTAAAGTGTTTTCATTAAAGAAAAAAGGGGGCCTGGCACAGAGTAGTTATTCAATAAATGTTAGTTATGATTGTTAGTATTCTGCTAAACAACAGAACGTCAGTTTAAGAAATCTTGTTCTTGAGGTGCCTGGGTGACTCCATCAGTTAAGCATCTGCCTTTGGCTCAGGTCATAATCCCAGGATCCTGAGATCAAGCCCCATGTTGGGCTTCCTGCTCAGCAGGGAGTCTGCTTCTCCCTCTGCCTCTGTGCCTCTCCCCAGCTCGTGCTCACTCTCTCTTGAAAAAATAAAATCTTAAAAAAAAAAAAAGAACGAACGAAATCCTGTTCTTTGCACATGCTTACCTTAGGGCGGTATTTAGCACATGCTTGTCCTTCTGCCTGGCATGTTCTCACCTCATACCCTTCCCTGGATGATATCTCTGCATCCCCTGGTCTTAGCCCAAATGCTGCTTCCACTGGGAAGTACTGCCTTGGCCAAATGCATTCCCTGCCAATGGCCAAATGAAAGCATTCCAAAACCTGTTCTCTCCTTCCCAACGTACCGTTTTGCTCTTTCCAAGTCATCATTTGCTTGCTCCAGCTCTCTGATGTATTTCTGAAGTTGATCCTTAATTGCTTTGGTCTGAGCAAGGTCATCCTCCAAGGCTGAGATCTGCCGGTAGCCTTCTGAGTGCTGTGTTTCAAACTTCTCCTGGAGGACAAAATTGACACTGAGTGTGTGATTTAATCTTCTGATGAGCTGTGTCCTGGAACATATGCTCTCCTGTTGGAGTGGACACTATTGTTTTTAGCTTGTGAGTGTCTGATCCTCCCCGTGTGCACAGCTCGGCAGCACCCTGATTTCTTTAGGGGATTTAGCTCTCCCATATCATAGGATCTTTATGGGACCGGTCTTCACATCGCACTAAGGAGGCTCCAGACATTCTCGTAGCCTCCCACCACAGCCAGGCCACAAGTCTAACCTCAGCCAGTAGAACCTTCTCTCCACAGATATGGACTCTGAAGCAAGTGAGGGCACATGGCGAGAATGGGGGCCACCATTCAAAGTTGTTATGTCCCAAGTACCTCCCACCTCTTGGCCCACAAGCATCTTGCAGCCCGCCCCCTCCTGAACTTGGTCCCTGCAGCCTCTGAGTGTCAAGACCCCCAACAATCTTCAAAGGAATTATTTTGCTCAAGGTGTCCACAGCCATGGAAAGCCATATAAACCTCTCCAAGCCTCATCCACAAACAAGGGCAATACCAATCCACTTCATGTGACATCCCTGGATTGCATATCAGGAATCACAGTAACTTTGGTTGCTTGGGCCTCACCGTAAGAGCAGGAAACCATGTACTTATTCTGACAACTGTTCTAACTTTGTGATCCAGGACACACCCCCTGCAGCATGGGGGAGTTAGAGAGGACTTTTGGACCTTTGGGGGAAGGAGGGAAGGAAGGAAGGAAACAAAAAAGCCCCACAACCTGTTATTAATTATCAAAAGAGCTTAGTGTGATCTGTGCTTTCCAAGGCAAGGACTAGTCAAATGACTTCACGATCTGTTGCTGCGCAATTTCAGCAGCTAACATTCATTGCGTGCTTACTCTGGACCAGCTTCTGGGCTCAAGATAGTTCTTACGTTGGCTCATTTAATGCTACTTCAGAGACGTGAACTGGGGCTACTTCATTAGCCCAAAGTCAACTGGTAGCAAATGACTGAGCCAAGATCCAATGTGGGCCCCTGGGGCTTGTGCTCATTAAACAACTATGCTTAACTGCCCTCAAACATTTCCTTCCGGGCCACAGAGGTATCGACCACACGTGCACACGCACACATACATTCTGCTTTGGCTACTCTTTCAAATCACCTTCCTTCACCAAACACCCTTACTGCTTTCCCTTCATCTACACATGAAAACACGTCCCACAGGAAAGGCCCAAAGTCTAATTAGAAAGTCTGAGGGGTGCCTGGCTGGCTCAGTTGGTAGAGGATGTGACTTTTTTTTTTTTAAAGATTTTATTTATTTATTTGAGAGAGAGAAATGAGATAGAGCATGAGAGGGGGAAGGGTCAGAGGGAGAAGCAGACTCCCCGCTCAGCCCGGAGCCCGATGTGGGACTCGATCCGGGGACTCCAGGATCATGACCTGAGCCGAAGGCAGTCGCTTAAACAACTGAGCCACCCAGGCGCCCTGAGGATGTGACTTTTAATCTCAGGGTTGTGAGTCCAAGGCCCACGTTGGGTGTGGAGATTACTTTAAAAATAAAATCTTAAAAACAAACAAACAAAAAAACAGGGTGCCTGTGGGGGCTCAGTCGGTCAAGCAGCTGCCTTCGGCTCAGGTCATGATCCTAGTCCTGGGATCGAGCCTCACGTCCCGCTCCCTGCTCAGCGGGAAGCCTGCTTCTCCTTCTCCCTCTGCCTGCCGCTCTGCCTACTTGTATTCTCTCTGTCAAATAAATAAATAAAACCTTTAAAAAAAAAAAAAAGAAAAAGGAAACTTGAAAAACAGACACTCTCTTCTTTCCTCAGTCGAGCAAACAAAGGCGTTGCTAGAAAACAGTCGGGATGCACGGGGAGAATGACATAATGGTACCTGGGCCAGAGAGGCGTGGTGAGAGCAGCGTGAGAAGAACTCCCACAGAACAAGCAGATCATTTACAGGGTGGCGACAGGGAGGGCATTCCACATCCTCACGCTACTCCATCCCCTCTGATACTCCGTTTCCTGGCCATGAGCAGAGGAAGCAACTCCCCTCAGCCAAGGAGGGGCTGACCAAGCCCCACGCAAGGGCAAATTCCCAGGGCTGGCTCTGACAGCCTCACCCCCTTTATCTGGGTGCATCTCCAAACAAAACAGGAGCGCAAAGGATCCTACGCCATTAACCTCAATTCAAACCCAGGTTCCAAGATGATGCAGTTAACGGACTTCTCCACCAGCATAAAGATGCAAAGGATGTCCTTTGAACTTGTGGACATGAAAAGCCATTGCTAAATATTGTGCTTTCATTTGGGGCTAATTATAATAAGCTGTCAGCTGATGGAGGCATCAACAGACTCTCTGTTTGATCCCTTATAGGCCTACAGGCCTTCTTATTCAACTTGTGATGAATAAGCCAGTTGTCAAGAAGTCTGACTCAGTTGAAAACATTTCTCTGGGATGACTGACAGATATTTGAGGGTGGCAGTTTTTTTTTTTAAAGTAATCTGTACCCCAGCGTGGAGCTCGAACTCACGACCCTGAGACCCCGAGTCACATGCTCCCATAACGGAGCCAGCCAGGTGCCCCGGTGGCAGTTCTATTTACCCGGGCATTTCTAGTTCTTCTCCTGCTTTTACACTCCACACCTCAGGCATCTGTCAGGTGGTTGTCATGAAGGGTCTTCTGCAAGTTCAAAGGCTCAGTCTTGAAGCAGTTAATTACTTCATAATTGCTTGACAGGAGTCTGCCTCCATGGAGGGCCTGGTCCCTCTCCCGACTATGGTTCACACCGCCGATTGTCCTTCCACACAGTGTCCCGTCCCTGAGTCCCCTTCAAGTTAAGCACCACAATTCCTCAGTGCCAGTGGCAGGGGTCGGGCTGCCCACAAAATGAGTGGCATGGACCAGGTGTAAGGATAAAGCAAAGGACACTTACCCCTCAGTGTCAGGGATGGAGGTGGGGGACAGTAGTGGGGACTGGGATGGGCTGGTGAACGCTTGCTCGGTCTCAGTAACTGCTGCCTGGCTTTTCACTGAAGAATGCAGGCCTGGCATGCTGATTCTCAAAGGAAGTCAGAAATCCAGACTTGTATACGAAGCCTCACAACTTTGAATATTGATATTAAATACTTAAACACTAGGGGCGCCTGGGTGGCTTGGCTGGTTAAGCATCCAACTCTTGATTTTGGCTCAGGCCATGATCTCAGGGTCATGAGATCGAGCCCCATGTGGGGTTCTATATTCGGGGTGAAGTCAGCTTGAGATTCTCTCTCCCTCTCCCTCGGCCCCTCTCCCTGCTCACAACTGAACTCTCTCTAAATAAAATCTTTAAAAAACACTAAAGATAGAAATTTTACTATCAAAAGAGTGAACTGTAAACAAACCCTCAACTCTAGTTAATAACAGCATGCTGAAGTATTTACAGGGAAGTGTATAGATGCCTGCAAGGCACTTTGAAATGCATCAGAAAGCTAGATTGATGGATGGATAGATACGTAATAAAAAACAAATATGGCCCCCCCCACCCCCAAAATCAAGTATGGCAAAGGTTATAGGTAGAGCCTAGATGGTGGATATACAGGTGGTCACTGGGAAATTCTTTCAACCTCGCTGTGTGTTTGAAAACTGTCATGATAAAATGTTGAATAAAAACCACGGAAGACTAAGCAAAAAACATCAGTGGGCCAGATGGATCTGTAGATGCCCAGTGTGGGCTTTGCTGTCTACAACATGAAAAGCTTACACTCCACTGCTCAGCTTCTGAGGTCTTTGGGGATCTTTTCTCTGCCCCTCCCCATCCCTCAACCCCCAATCCATTTGTGGGTCCCACTTTTTCCTATGCGCTACTAAAGCCAGGATTCTCAAGTCTGCTTGACATCCATTCTTGTCTGTGTCTACGGAAGGTCCAGATTAACTATTCATTAACCCTTAAGCCCCAACCTGCTGGCTACGTGTGCACATGCACACACACACGCACACACACACTCCCTTCACCTTCAAACATCAGCTCAAATCCCTCCCAGCTCCCCCGGGAAGCTGTCTCCAGCTCATGCAGACCCTTCTCTCAGAAGGATCTCTCGATCAGTACTATATAACTGAGCATCTTTTTCCTTAAGTGCTTTTGGGGTTAGGTTTGTCTTCCTCACAAAGCTTCCAGAGCTCTAGGAGCACATCTCCTTCCAGTATCCACCACACCTCGCCCTTGGTTCTTCCCCCTGCCCCACCCCCGCAGCTCATCGAAATTTACATGGGGAGCTTTATTTTTAAAAATGAAGAGGCACCTGGGTGGCTCAGTCAGCTAAGCAGCTGACTCTTGATTTCAGTTCAGGTCATGATCTCGGGCTCTGCACTCAGCAGAGAGTCTGCTTCAGGATTCTCTCTCTCTCCCTCTGCCCCTCCCCCCTGCACGCTCTCTCTAAAATATATAAGTAAAGCTTAAAAAAGAAAAGACATGCAGACATGCCTAGGTGCCCCCCAGACTTACTCAGATCAGGAATCTCAGGGCGAGGGTGGGTTCAAGCCTGCCTGGCCGTGAGGGCTGAGAGCCGCAGTCTGCAGGGCACGGGCGAGTGCTTATCTGCTAAGCCCTACATAATGTCCAAAAGGCAGTCTTTACCCTTTGGACCAGTGGTGCTCCTGATACTTGGCAATGTCGACAGGTATTTCTGGTTCTCATAAATCTTTGGGGGGAGAGGGTGCCCCTGGCATCCAGTGGGTGGAGACCAGCGGTGCTGTTCAACACCCTACAATGCAAAACTCAGCCCCCACTGCAGAAAGTTACCGGACCTCAAAGGTCCACAGTGTCCAGGTTGAGGAACCTGCTCTAGACCGGCACTATCTAACAGAACTTTCTGTAATGATGGAAATATTCTCCACTTCTCTGTCCAATAACGATACCCACTAGAGATGTGGGGCTGTTGAGCAGATGAAATGTAGCTAGCACAAGGAAGGAATTACGTTTTTATCTTATTTTAATGAACTTAACTGTCAATTACCACACTGGGCAGCCTAACCCTGGACTTTGTATAATCTAATGATCAGCAATCCGGTGACACTCCATACTCCAAAAATGTCTACCTTTCACATGCCTGGTGGGGTTGTGATAGACAGCCAGGAATGACCATGGGGACACATGTGTGATTCGCTTCTCACAGAGCTCCTCCCAATGGGGGCAAAAAAGATTTCCAACACCACTTCCACCCAGCAGGTCTTGAGGGAACAGGGAGCATGCCCAGGGCTGGCCAGGGGCCCCCTCACACAGCCGGGCTCGCTTTCCCAGGCACACACATGCCACGCTGGAAGCCTGTCTGGACATGCTGTCCATGTCCTCTCACCTTGATGGTTTCCAGCTCCATGCGAAGGCGGTTATTTTCCGACAGGAGGTCCCTGTTCCTGGTTTCAATCTGTTGCAGCTGCGTCTCCAACTCAGCTTCATATTCGCGGCTTCCCTCCTGGAATTCTCGGAGCTCCTCTTGCGTGTTCTCTGCCCTACAGAAGTCCCAGACACATTAGGCAACCATTTACTGAGCACCTAGCCGTGCTGTGGAGGGTGATGCATGGATTAGCTTGTCAACCACCTTTCGAGGCAGAAACTAGGCTTACCCTCATTTTACAGATAAGGCTGAGAAAGATGTGACTTGTCTCAACGTCATGTGAGTCAGAAGCAGAGCTCACACCTGAATCCACGTCTGCCTGACTCCGAAGCCATTTCTCTACCAATTCACTCCCCGCTCATTCATTCAACATATTTGGTTTTTGAACTCAACGTGGAGTAAATGTCCTTGGGACTGCGTACCCTCTGCAGATTTACTTGTAAGCAGGAATTGGATCTAATATAAACGTTTGCTCACCCCACCACTACAGTGGGTGCCTGGCCAACCCCAGACACCCAGTTCCAGGTCCTCAATCCTTAGAAGTCAAGCAACACTTTTTTTTTAATACTAAACCTGAGTTATCTTATAGTCAAATTAAGAATAAGAAAATTAGAGTGACTGGAATAAGACCTCCATGTGAAGAATATGAGTCCATGAGAAATAAAAAGAAGCAATGCTGAACACACACACTACTCCCAGATATGGCCACTGAACCGCTGGTTTCACATTTAAAATTTGCAACAACCCATACTGTCAGGCATGGGGACTGACCAGATACGGCATCCCCAACTGATAAAACCCTTCCAGAAAATAGGGTGGGAAAGAGCACAGCGGTTTGCTCAGGACCGGAGGCTTTGACGCTCACATTCTAGCCCAGCTGCTTACTGGCTGGCGTGAACTCGGTGGGCAAGTTACTTGCCTTCCCTGAGGCTCAGTTCCTCATTTGTAAAATGGGGTGATAACTGTTTCCTCATGAGGCAGTTCTGAGATGTAATGGACAGAATGTGTGTCAAGTCCTTTGTAGTGCTTGTCACCTCAGAAGCCCCAAACTGAATGGTAGCTGCCACCAGGATGGGAAGAAAAAGCAGGGTGGACTCGGGAAGACTGACCTCTGCTTGTAAGTCATAGCCAGATCTTTCCAGTAGTTAGCTTCTTCCTCCTCAGAGCTGAAAGTCTTTCCCGAGTCCTCCATGGTGAAAACAGAGCAAGAGGTCACTCTTCTTGTGGCATGGTGTCTAGGAGAGAAAGCTTTATAATTACTATCCATGTCTGGTTAAAGAGCTTATTTTTAATGTGGCGGCGGGGGGGAGGGGCAGCGAGAGGAAGCTCCTGAATTTTATGTTGGATTAATTAATAAAATATTGCCGAAAACTGAAACCAAACCCAGACAAAATACAGCCCACCCACATGTTACATTCCATGAATAGATAAAACTACCAAGATTTTATTCATTTCATGGGGGAATGCGCAAGGAAAAAAAAAGGAGGGGAGGACATCTCTGGGGTTCTGGTTTCGACAACTCACGCCACCACCATCCCCATCACCAGAGATGAAGAACAGAAGGAAAGTCTTTAGGGCGAGAGGATAATGAGCCCAGTTTGGGATATTTCTAGTTTGACATGCCAGTGACACATCCAGAAGGAAGAGCAGATCTGAAACTCTGGGGTGAACTCTGGCCTGATACAAATTTAAGAGTCCTGAGCCTGTAGCTGCTTCTTCCCTCTTTCTCGTGACGGAACTGCTGGAGAATCTAGTGAGTACTATTTATGGAACTCTGAGGAATGCCAATGTTTGGTAGGCAAAGAAAGAAACAGTAATCTAAGGAGACAGGGGACAAATGAAGAGACAAGAACCAGAGAGAGCTGTCCTGGCAGTAGATAGGTGGTGTCAAGGGGAAAAGAAGGACCGGTCCACAGTATCCACGATACAACAGAGAAACTAAGATTAGGACTGGAAAATACCCAGGAGACTTCGTGAAATGTCGGTCACTGGTGATGTGAGCAAGAATAGTTTCAACACAGTGGGGGGGGGGGCGGAAATTGGGCAGAGGAGTTACGAGGAGGTAAAGAAGAGGAAGTAGAGGAAATTTTGGAGAGCTGGGTGTGAGAAGCAGACAAAAGGGACAGTAGCTACAGGGCAGGGGGTGGGAATGGGGCCTTGGCTCTGAGGACTTGGAGAGATCCAGAGCAGAGGCTGGGGAACAGATCTCTATGAACAGTGGGCCATTTACAGACTCCCCTCTGATAGAGCCTTATTTAAGGCTCTGAGCTTGTCAAAAGTTCATCAGGAATCCAAATGAGATGTCTCCAAAGTCCCTTCCTTCCCTCAAGGGAGCTCACAATCGGGTGTCCTTAGGGACAAAAGAATGAACACAACTCCTCACTTTGCAAGGCATAACAAGCTGTATTGTTTTTTTTTGTTTGTTTTTTTAAGAGAGAGAGAGAGAGCTGGGGGCGGGGTGAACAGAGGGACAGCATTTTAGCAGGCTCCAGTTCAGAGCGCAGGGCTCGATCTCATGACCCTGAGATCACAACCTGAGCCGAAATCAAGAGCTTAACTGACTTAACTGACTGAGCCACCCAGGCGCCCCATAACAAGCTATATTTTTGACTACAAATATTAATCATTCAGCTAAATATGTTAGTGTTAACATGGACACAATCACCAACTTCTGGATCCCTGGTTAAAAAAAAAAATCAAACAATTATATTCAAGCACAGCCTTTATTGATAACTAGATTTGTTAGTACCTATATTCACATCTCTCTTTCCTAATTTCTCACCCTTCCCTCATTCAGAGACAACATGCGATGTGCCCCACCCATCCCCTTCTGGGGAACAGAGTTTCTCTGAAAGCTGGATGGAAGCACAGAAGCTGCAAAGAGTAGAAAGCTGTTCATTTGTTGATCTTTCTCCAGTCCAGCATTTCTTCTTCTAGCTTTCTGTAACACCGCTCCAATCTTGGGGAAACTAACCCTACATTCATTCCATGTGATTCAGATGTACTTGACATCAGCATCTAGGAGGAGGCACAACACAGGAGGGATGCCTCCAGCATCAGTAACTGGCTCAGAGGTGGGCTGAACCCAAGCTGAGCCAATGACAGGGGTGGGCCTAACCCAAGCTGAGCCAATAACAGGATGGGTCTAACCCAAACTAGGCCAATGATTGGTTCAGGGGTGGCCCTAACCCAAGCTGAGCAAACCAGTGTCCAGGGCTTTTGCAGAGCCATCAGGAAAGACACTCTGGAAGGGTTAACTAACCTTATTGTGGCAATGGTTTCACAATATATTCGTTTATCAAACCATCATGTTATATACCTTAAACTTACACAATGTTTTATGTCAATTATATCTCCATAAAGCTAGGAGAAAAAAGAAAGAAACTCTTCCCACTAGGGTAAGATGGTAGGAGGTAAGCCTGGAGCTGCCAGTGATCATCCTTCCATCACAAGGGAGGAGTCTGCCAGAGAATGAAGTCAAAACAGAGAAAAGCAGAGCCAAGAGGTGGAGGCACTGGGTCCTGATGATCTCATTTGAACACCGGGATCCAGTCATACCTGATTTAAGGTTATGAGAGATAACCAACTCCCTTCCTTGACTATACCAGTTAGGGTTGGATGGCTGCCACAGAGGGTCCTAATTAAGGTAGGTAGTGAAAGATGTTGTTTGCTGAAAGTAAAAAGAATAGAACACCTAGAGTGTAAATAACAGCAATTAACATGGCAATGGGTAAGGGTAAACTTAGATGCGGTACTCCCTGCTCAAGTCTTAAGCTCTAATGAGCCCAACACTCATCTAATATGAAGTCACCAAACCAGCCCCTATAGTGTCAAAAGCCCGTGCAACTGAGTGCCGTGTGACCATTATCTTATTGAAGACAGTCTCAACTGCATGGCACGAGAGTCCGTGTAGTAGGGCGAAACAGTTAGGAACTAAGAACAATGGATGTAGACTGGCTCTTCCTGCTGTTTGGGAAAATATCATATCCAATATTTAATGTAATTAGTTCCTGCCTACTTCTCTAAACGTTCCCCAACCCTACCCACCCCCCACATTAGCTTATGTTCAAGCCACATGGCCTTCTTTCCGTTCCTTTTTTTTTTTTTAAGATTTTATTTATTTATTTGACAGAGAGAGAGAGGGAACACAAGCAGGGGGAGTGGGAGAGGGAGAAGCAGGCTTCCCGCGGAGCAGGGAGCCCGATGCAGGGCTCGATCCCAGGACCCTGGGATCATGACCTGAGCCGAAGGCAGACGCTTAACGACTGAGCCACCCAGGCACCCCTTTCTTTCCGTTCCTTGAGCACAACACACTTGCTCCCCACCTCAGGGCCTTTGCACTTGCTGTTCTCTGCCTAGGTATCCTCCTTGTCATTCAGATCTCAGCTGAAATGTCTTCCCCAGAGAGACCTTATTTGAATAAACCACCAAATATCCTCTCTAGCCCTTCACTATTTATTAACCTCTGCTTTATTTCATCATTTTGAGTTTTGTTTTTAATCTTCCCCCACTGGAATGTCAATTGTTGAGCACAGGGGCCTTCTCCATCTTGCTTTTTTATCCCAGTGCCTAGAACAGTGCCTGGCATGTAACAGGCACTAAATAAATGCTTGTGGAATGAATGAGCAAAGGGAAAGAGAGAGATGGACCACTAGTAGGAAGGGGATGTGAGGTTAAGGAAAAGCAAGAAGCCATAAATCTCTGAGGACTAGTTTATGGTTGACCTCTGTACATCCCTAAGAGGCTGGTCAGGATGTGGGAAAACCCCACACTCCCTCAGCACCTGAGTGGCATCTCATTAGTGGAAAGTGGCAGGAGGAGAGAATACCTTGTTGGAAACTACCCCCTCTCCAGGTGTACATGATAAGGAGCATCTGATACTGTTCTTGGGGTTTAATGTTCACCCTGCATTCTTATGATAGGTGAGTTTTAGGGAAAAAAGCTTCCTAAATAAAACACGGCCAGTGAGGACTAAAACTTAATCCTCAGGAAAGAAACGAATTTGAGATGTTTTAGGAGGCACTTCCATTGCCTGAGAGGCTGTAATTACAACCGTGCTGATGGGAAGGTTCTGGTTTTGGACTTCAGGGCCAGGGAGTGGGGGTAGTGGTGGAAAGAAGCTAAGCAGAGACCTGAGCTCCTGTCACAGCCTGCACCATCTGTACCTGCTTCAACTAAAGGGCAAAAGCCACAGGCCTGGCATTTCAATCCAAAACCCCCCTGCATTTTATTTTTTTTTTTCAAGATTTTATTTATTTATTTGAGAGAGAGAGAACATGAGAGGGGGGAGGGTCAGAGGGAGAAGCAGACTCCCCGCCGAGCAGGGAGCCCGATGCGGGACTCGATCCAGGGACTCCAGGATCATGACCTGAGCCGAAGGCAGTCGCTTAACCAACTGAGCCACCCAGGCGCCCAACCCCCCTGCCTTTTAAAAACAACCTTTAGGGAAGAGGGAAAATATATTATAGACTAAGAAGAAGTAACAGCCAAACTTCACTTTGTTCTGAGACAACAATCTTAAAAATGTACGCTTTTTCCTTTGCCATCCGAAAATGTCTCACAGTTCCAATGTGCATTATTCTTTGCCACAGAAAGCAGGTAAGATGACTCGGACAGACTCCCTCTCCCTATCGAATGGAACCTCTGCGTGCTGGGTGTTTAATAACTTATCTTCAATTTTATCCCCTTTAAGCCATTCGACTATTAAGAGTAAGAGAGACATCACTTGGGTTCTTAGAAGCAGAAGCTGGAGCCCAAACATTGCATGCCTTTGGCCACCTCCAGAGGTACAAGTGGACAGCAGAGGCAAATCAGACCCAAGTGCAAGTTGGGGGCAGGGAGTGACTGGAGGGTCTTTGAATTCAAGTTCATGGTCTCCTTGGGGTTGCAAAGAGACTGTTCAGAGGTCAGATTCACTCGTTTCATCTGGCCCCCAGTCTTTTCAAACGCACTGTGACAGGCACGGGTCTCGGTATATACAAGTCTGTACCCACAATCTTTATTTATTTATTTATTTATTTAAAAGATTTTATTTATTTGACAGAGAGAGACACAGCGAGAGAGGGAACACAAGCAGGGGGAGTGGGAGAGGGAGAAGCAGGCTTCCCGCCGAGCAGGGAGCCCGAGGCAGGGCTCGATCCCAGGACCCTGGGATCATGACCTGAGCCGAAGGCAGGCACTTAATGACTGAGCCACCCAGGCGCCCCTGTACCCACGATCTTAAAAATGGGCACTGCACGCCTTTCATTTGTGCTACAGGTGTCATATGCATTCGGCCTCTGTGCTTCTGCTCTCGCGCCCCAGGAGCTCTGTGGACAAACCTAATGGGCACCTCAAAAGTATATGCTACAGCAGGCAAGGAAGAACAAGCTGGGAGCACAAAGTTCAAAAAGTATGCATTCTCTATTTTGCATCACTTAGATCTCCCACCCCACCTTTGATTTCAAAACCCTAGGGAAAACAGAGCACTCTCCTTTGGCTTTCCTCTGAGTGAAGAAAGCCAGCATAGCTGGTCAGGAGCAGCACACACGGAAAACTATCAAGAATTAACTCACCACCCTTCTCCATGCCAACCTCAATCCTTCCCAATCAAAACAAAGGGAAGAGCTGAAGGGAAATGGAGGGGACAGAAAGACACCGCCAAATGTCTGCATGGGCTTCCACAGCTTCTCGGTTATGACGCAGGCTCCCCATGTTGCAGAAGTGGCGTCACTGGGGCAAAACCAGTCAAGAGCCAGCAAGTCTGGCTTCTGCCTCTGTGCTTTCAAAGTCTGTAATGATCTTCCTACAAAAATACTTAGATAGACATGCAAGGACATATACTCAAGGGTGTATGCCATCATTCACCAATGTGGAAAATTGGGAGAAACTTAACTGTCAACAGAGGACTGATTTGGAAAATTACACAGTTGTTAAGAAGTATATGAGCTAATATAGAAGAAAGTTCATGATATGTTAAGAAAGGGTGCCAATTTTGTTTATAAAGGTATCTCTCGGGCACCTGGGTGGCTCAGTAGGTTAAACGTCTGCCTTGGGCTCAGGTCATGATCCCAGAATCCTGGGATTGAGCCTGGCATCAGGCTCCCTGCTCAGCGGGGGGCCTGCTTCTCCCTCTCCCTCGGCCTGCCACTCTCCCCACTTGTGCTCTTTGTGTCAAATAAATAAATAAAATCTTAAAAAAAAAAGATGCTAGGCAAAGATTTTTTTTTCCTTCTGTGATTTCCCTCTCCTCCAACCCTTCTCAAACATTTCCAAACACCTTCTAAGGGCTAAAGCAGTGCTGGGAGAGGCAGAGAGAAAGCACCTCCATCAGTACTAGGTGCAAAAACAGTCCTAGCTGCTGACACAAACTTTCTGTATGCAGGCCCACTCATGTTAGGAAATTATCTGGTAAGGAAAGGGAGTGTAATCTCTCTGGGCTCACAAGTTTTAAGGCAAAAGAACACACTTTGGAAACAAAAATAACATCCTAACAGAATAAGCCAAGTTAAGAAACTATTATCCAAAATGAGAGGATAAAATATGCCAATTGGACGCCCCTGAGACTTAAAGGATCTAATCCTACACAAAAGACACAGTAAGAGTAAAGATTTAAGTTTCAAACCTGGTTAAATACCAGTGTGGTGGTGGGGTCAGATAAGTGGCTCTGGGAGTCAGTCACTGGGATCCAATTGCTCTTCAAAGCACCCTATCCGTGTCCTAAAATGCCATCCTACCCAAGAATACAGAAACCAAACTAGCATAGAAAATGACAAATCTCTGCCCAGTGCACCCTGTAAAGGCCGTTTCTTTAGAAAGGAAGTTAAAAGGGACCTCGAGGCTAAAAGTAGAAAGAGGCACAACCTTGTACCAACCCTGGACAAAGAAATCGGGGAAGCTCAGGCCCTCAGGAGGCAGAGAACCTGAGATGACTGGAGAAGATAAGGAGCTTCCCAAAAAGCGGTGTCAAGGTGATGGCGGGATTTCCCATGACCTCGGGGAGGCAGGTAAGTCCCAGCACTGCATTCAAACTGTAGAATAAGCGTTTTCATCCTTTATCCTACCCTTCCCCAAAGTGCTGTCAGGGGAAATCTGAACCTTCCTGCAGCAGAGATCTGAGAAAAGCAGAGGGAAGGAGACTGTTCCAAACACGTTCCCGAAGGCACGGAGATGCCAAGCAGGGGGGAGGTTTTTGGAAAGAGGCCTGAACTGAGGGTGGAAGTGGCAAGGGGCAGTGGACGAGGGCGGGGAGGGAGGGAGATACGAGGAATGAGGGCGAGTCTGGGGCAGCAGGAGGCAAGGGGGTGGCGGGGGCTGAGAAGAGGCAGAAAAAAGAGCGAGAAAAGACCAAGAGAGCCAGGAAGGCAGAGGAGCCAGGCAGCGGGGGCTGGAGACGAGGAGGGCACTAAGGACGTGGAAGTCATGGAGGGAGCGGAGGGCGCTAGAAGAGAAAGAAAGTTGGCAAAGGCGAGGAGCTGGGCGCGAGGACACAAGGGTGGGAAGGCACAAAGTTAGGAAGGGAGGCTGCAGAGAGCGGGATTTTTGAGCCCAGCGCCCGGGACCGGCGGAGTACAGGCGGCCGGGAAGGGACGCGCGAGCGAGGGGCGCGGCAGGGTCCCTGCAAGGCGGCTCCTGGCGGTCCCCAGGGCGGGCCAAAGAGTTTCCCGGTGGTGGCGGCGGTCCCGGGACGGTCCCCACCCCCGGCCACCGCAGCTCTGCACTTACCACGGCTCGGTCCGCGAGGACGGGCGGCGGCAGCGGCGGACGGCGCAGCCCGGGCCTCTGAGCACCGCCCCCACCCCCGCGCCCGCGGCGGGCGCCGACCATTGGCTGCGGCGCCACGGGACCGCGTCGGCCTCGGCCAATCAGCGCCTAGCAGCGCCGTTTGGAAACTTTTTTCCCAGGGCCCGGGCGCGGCGTGGCCACGCGGCGGCACTGGGCCGGCTAGGCGCTGGGAGGCTCCCGCTGCTGGGCAGGGACCTGGCTGGCCTTGGGAGTGTGCAGGCGGGTCCCTGGACACTAGCTAGTTTCCAATTTCCTTCATTTTCCATAAAGACAACCGGGAGGATATTGATTCTACCTTGGGGCTATGCGGAGACAAATTGAGTCGACTTGGAGTCTGTAAAACGTTTAGGACCGTGCCTAGCACAAAGTTAAATACAACCTGTGCAATTCTTAAGTGATCATGATTTGTTCATTGGTTGTGTGTCAGAGACAACGCTAACTTCTTGACATGGGTTTTCTTATTCTCACAGCAATCCTAATTGTTCACCAACAAATATTTATTGAGCACTCAGACTTATAACACAACAAATATCAGAAAGATGCCAGTCCTCAAAAGGCTTATGTTACTAAGAAAGCAAGACACTAAATCAGCAAGCAGAGTAAAATGATTTCAGATGCTTGTGAGCAATAATTTCAGAATTAACAAGGTCCTTTGAGAGAAAAGGTTCGGGAGGGGTCACTTCAGATGATCAGGGAAGGATGCTCGATGGAGGTGACAATGGAGCTCAGATCCAGATGATGAGAATCACAGAAAAGCACTTTTATTGTCCTCGTTTTAAAAGATGAGAAAACAAAGGTGCAGGAAATTAAATGCATTGCCCAAGGAGTCCCAATTAGTAATAACAAACCAGGCTTCAAACCTGGGTCTGTTTGACTCCTACACCCGAATTCTTTAGCACTACCCTAGAGGCAAAGAGATTTTTAGCTATTTTGAGGCCTCTGGCCATACTCTTAGAATCCTTCCCTGCCTCCCTGCCTTGGTTAAGAATGACCTTTCTCGGGGTGCCTGGGTGGCTCAGTCGTTAAGCGCCTGCCTTCGGCTCAGGTCGTGATCCCAGGGTCCTGGGATCGAGCCCCGCATCGAGCCCCGCATCGGGCTCCCTGCTCGGCGGGAAGCCTGCTTCTCCCTCTGCCACTCCCCCTGCTTGTGTTCCCTCTCTCGCTGTGTCTCTCTCTTCAAATAAATAAATAAAATCTAAAAAAAAAAAAAAGGAATGACCTTTCTCTGTCATGAGAGAAAGTCATAAGAATGACTGTTTTGACTCCTTCCTAGTTGCCAAAGAAGCTCAGAGACGCAAAAGGGAAACTCGCTGCCTATATCAAGAGAGTTAAGTACCAAAATGTCTTTCAGGAAGCTTCCATCCTGCTCACAAACACTAATAAATCATTCACACCCTCGTCTCAACACTTTTCCTCTGATGCTTTCTTTCATCCTCAGAATTTTATTTGACTCTCCACTCTGTGAGATTTCTGGGCAGGGAGTAATCATCCCAGTTTACAGATAAACTGAAGCACAAATCAGTGAGTTAGCCAGTCCTGCCTGAATGGCATTGATCACTTAAAAGTCACTTAAACTAGCTAGTTTCCAATTTCCTTCATTTTCCATAAAGACAACCGGGAGGACATTGAAATGGTTATCATGAAAGTTCTCAGGAGTAGTTTAGGAAATGGCTTCGTTATTGGGTAAAACCCTAGAATGAAAAGAAAATTCTGGAGCATGTTAAAACCTTTTCCTCCCTTTATTCAGTGTTTTCCTTGTAGCTTTTAGATATGAATTAGCAGAGAGCTCAGTTTCTCTTGCTTACGTCCTTCCATTATAATTTATTATTTCAAAACACTAAACTGAACATAGGCAGAAGAGAAGCTGCTGGGGGAGAAACTCCTTTAGTGACAACTAGGTTAATTTAGGAGGTGAATTGAATGTAAAATGACACTTAAATAGCACAAAAATAAAACTTCATCCTAGTTTCATAAATGTGAAGATTATAATTTGGACAGGGAAAAACTGAAAGTTACTCTTACTCTCTGATAAAAGAGTTTGCCCACTAAAGAAATAGGAGTAAGATTAGCAGAGACTATATTTAAGAAAGCATCTCTTAAGAAAATGTGAAAGCACTCTTTCACAAGTATCAAATTGCATTTCACTTCATAATTACTTCCAAGAACTGGTGTAGTCTGCTTAGGCTGGTTTTCTTTTTTTTTTTTTTTTAAAGATTTATTTATTGGACAGAGACACAGCGAGAGAGGGAACACAAGCAGGGGGAGTGGGAGAGCGAGAAGCAGGCTCCCCGCAGAGCAGGGAGCCTGATGCGGGGCTCGATCCCAGGACCCTGGGATCATGACCTGAGCCGAAGTCAGACGCTTAACGACTGAGCCACCCAGGCGCCCCTTAGGCTGGTTTTCTACAGAAAACACTAAAACTGCATTTCATTAAAAATTATTTGTAATTCAGACTTTTCATTAACTTTCCATTTAGTAGAATTGATTCGGCTTTATTTACTGCATTTAACCTGTTGAGATCAGACACAGCTCTGGACTTGAAAGAATGCCAAGCAAAGTCAAACGAAATGTCTGTTCTGTATTGTTTTGTAACCAAAAAACCTTTTTAAAAAGGCAATAAAAAATCCACAATTACTTTGTTTCCTTTTTATATTTTTTAGTTACTTCCGTGTGCGTTCAGAGATACTCAACTGGTATAAAAAGAAAAACTCCTCTAAAGAGAAGCATATTTGTTTGGTACTTTGGGGGAAAAAAAAAAAACACAACACTAGACACAGAGTTGTTTTTCATCTGTTCTAATTCCCACTTGGAAAATAATACCCACACACACACAATGAAGATTTACTCAGCAGTAATAAATACCTAAGCAGGCAGACGATGTGTGTGCTTGTCATCTGCCTTCTGGAAAATGAAAAGCAAGCACAAAGGGCGCTTTAGCTACGTGTTTGATCTTGCCCTGTGCAACAGGAGTCTACAAGGATGTCTACAGGGATGTATCATCTTCCCCTGAAGTTCTCTTTAGAGGAGTTTTTCTTTTAATGCAAATTGCCTAATGAAATTGCCTCACCCTGCAGACTTCAGGCAGGGGGAAAAAAAACCAAAACAACTCTTCACGATTTCTACTTATTCGTCTGCAAAATTAATGTTTCTCGGCAAACTTCAGAAGTGAACTTTTAGGTCGTATTCAGCTAGCCCATCGTAAATATGTCTCGATTTAGGTATGTTTCGTTTTTCTCAATGGCAACAGGAAATAGCGAGCAGTTAGCAGTTTCAGAAACGACGGTCGTGCTGAGCTTTAAAAAAAAAAAAAAAATTACTTCAGGTAAAAGATTGTGAAGCACCAACCCCCGCCCCGGAAAAAAAAAACAACCCTCAAACCCCCCAAAACCCCAACCATGTCACATCCATCCTCCTAACACACAAGCCGTCACAGCATTCATAGGGCTTTCCTCACCCTGTCCCTGGAAAGTTTGCATGCACTTGCAACGGGCTCTGCACCAGAGCTTTTAAAAAATGACGTTTTCTAACTGAAATCACGAGGATCCCTTAATAGTAGGTGACAGTGCCCAGCCGAGTCTGAGCTCACACTTCATTTTGTGCCAGCTGGGTCGCCACCTTGAGAGAAACCCCGCCGGCCCCAAGGACCTCGCGGGAAGCCCGGCTGGCGGTTATTTTTCTCTACACTCGCCACTAGGTTGCACTAGATTAAGGATCTGTGGAAATTATGCGTCATTTAATTAGAAAAAATAATCGAAATCCCGTTTAAATCGCCTTCCCTCAAAAGACTGAAAGAGCTGAATTGTATCAAATCCCGGTTGGCAGGTTTTTTTCCCCCGGCTCCACCTCACAAGCCCACTCATTCTTCGCTTTCAGGTTCCTTTCCACTCCACCACGATAAGCCAGGGAGAAGGCCTCCTTAAACTCGGGGTTTTCGCCAAAAAAGCCGGGGTCTCCCCCAGGAAAGGTCCCTATTTAGGGGTTTATCGGGAGGGGACTGAGCCTGACGAGGCTGCAGGGCCGCGAGGCCCCGCCCCCCCCGGGGTTCCCAGCACGCCCCGCGCGGGGAGGACGCGGCGGCGGGGGCGGGGTGGAGGAAGGGGCGGAGCGAGGGGGAGAGAAGGGCGTCGGTTTTGCGACAGGGGCGGTGCGGTGCGGAAGCGGAAGTGGAGGGTGCGCTTGGCGGCGGCGGCGGGAGCTGCGGAGTCGGGAATCAAAACAAAGGGCTTGGGGGGGGCGGGGGGAAGGCGGCGGGGCCGGAATGTGAGCGGAGGTGGAGCCCGCGGCTGAGGTGAGTTGGCTGGCAGCTCTGGGGACTAGTTCCTGACGGGCTCACAGCTCTGGGGCCACCGGCTGGAGGCGGGACAGCGTCCCCCCCTTCCCCTGCCCTTTGCTGGCGGGGGGTGGGGGAGGTTGGCTACTCCGAGGGGAAGGACTGGGACTCAGCAGTCAGGCCCCCACCATAGGTTCGGGTTGTCTCCCTTTCAGGTCCGTTCACGACTGTCACTGCTGCGCCCCTGCTGCCCTTTGAGGGTGTTTGGCTCCCCGTCCGCACCTGTCCCCCTGCTCCCTGTCGGGGTTCCAGGCGTGGAGAGCAAGCTTTCCGGAGTACTGTGCACAGTTGGAAGGTTAAGAGAGGAAGAAAGGGGCGGGTGTTTTTCAACCCCACTGAGCGTTTTTGCATTCTCCTCGGCAGTTTAGTACTCCCTAGGGTGTAGTCTCTGGCTTGACAGATAGGGTTGAGTTGCCTTAGGGCATGAGCCACTCCCACTACTAATTGTAACTCTACACCGTGATACACATTTTCGTTTCTCAAGCACCTTTCTGGTATTACCAAGAGCTTTCCGTTTACATTTGTATCTTTTGGACTTCCCCATTTCTCTGAGCGGTAAATATGCTGTTTTGCATACACGGAAATCAAAACCTAAACTGTCTTCCTAGATACTGAACTCTTCACTCGTTCAACAATTGTTGATATGCACCAGGCACTGGTAGGTGCAGGAAATACAGCAATGAATGAGAAAACATGATGTCTGCTGTCATGGAGTTTACAGTCAAGTAGGGGAGATATATAATAAAAAAATCAAGCAAATAAACAATTTTGGATAGAACTATGAAAAAAAAAAGTAAAAGGACTGGGTGGTGTGGGTTTCCACGACTAACTTGGGTGTTAAGAGAAGGTCATTTCTAGATTTTATACTTTGTCTCATTAAATCCCAACAACAGCCCTATAAGGATGCCACAGTTATTATCAGGCCCATTTCACACATAGGATCTGAGGTTCAGAGAGGTTGTGAACTCTCCATAGCGACACATAGAGGAAACAGCAAAATTGGGGATTAATACACAGACTGACATCAGAGTCTGTGCTCTCAAGCACTATCTGAATTGTTCAAAGAATGTCACTCAGATCAACAGAAAACTTGCTTTGGCTACCTAAGTTACTTAGTGGTATTCCCGGGAATGCTTGGGAAATTTTCTGGGTGCAGGCCACTAACAAGCTAATACATTTGTACTTTCTGTTGATTGTGTTGAGCCATACCGAAGGCACCTTGGTGTGGTGGAAAGAGGTGGATAAGCCTGGCTCTGCCCCCTTTTTAATTATGTGATCTTGGCAAGTTACAAAACTTAATTAAACTTCTGTTTACTCCTATGTAAAATTGTGGCTTATTTCTCCCTTGTCTGTCGGATTTACTGTGGGGGAAAAGATGACATAAATGAATCTTATTGTCTGGTTGTTTTCATCATTGTATCCCTTGTGCCAAGCACAGGCCTGTTATGTAGTAGATATTAAATAATTACTGAATGAGGAAATAATGTTAAATAAAAAGGCTTTGTAATTGGTATCGTACACTACCTGTTAGCACCTTTCAGGATTGGCCTTGAAGAGATTTGAGAGAGCATGTTGAAGTTGTGTATTGTCGTGAATATCCCAGATTTCTGTGATCTAGAGAGGAGTTTGTTGGGGGGATACAAGACCTGTGTTTAGTAGGAAAAACAACAATCATAATTTATTGTCATTGTGGCAGTTAACTCCATTTCTGCTTCCACACTAACTCCTAACTGTACATAGTAGGTGAATAGTTGCTGTATTCATTCCTTAATTTAACAAATAATTACTTAGTTTACACTATGTTGCAAGCCCTGTGCTTGGCACAAGCTCTACATTGCGGAAGACAAAAATGGGTGGTGGGGTCCTTTATCTAATTCCCCCCCCCCCCCAGCAATGCTGCGGAGGGGGAGAGATTAGCCACACTCTGCAAACGAAGAAACTGAAACTTAATGAAGTTTTTGTAGCTTCCACATAAGGGCCAAATAGTAAATATTTTAGGCTGTGTGGGCCATGCAGTTTCTGTTGCAAATACTTGACTAGGTAGCTGTAGTGCATAAATAGCCACATACAGTATTTAAACAAATGTCTCTTATTTATAGACACCAGAAGTTGAATTTCATATATTTAGTGTCACAAAATATTATTTTGATTTCCCCCCCCCCCCGCCCCAGAATTGAAAAGTGTAAAATACCTTCTTAGTTGAAGGTCACTTAAATACAAGCAGTGGGCTGGTTTTGGCTAGCAAGCTATAGTTTGCCTGCCCTTGCTTTTTGTGATCAGTTCTATATTTTAGATTGAGTACTCATCTCTCCCTTCACCATACTATGTAGATCTTACAATCTCTTGAGAAGAGCATCTTATCAGAGAGAGAGCTAAAAGAAATTGTTTTCTTTATGTCCAGGAGAAATTTCTGATAAATTGATAACCTTAAAACGGCCACTGTAGGTAAGAATAGGTGGTGGTTCGGTATGATGGCGAGGTCTTGGAAATGAGGTTCAGTTGTCCTTACCATTGGCAGGCTGCCTCCATGCCCACTGGCTCTTATTGATTTGATCTGCTTTTATTGTACTGTTTAAGACTTATAAGAATGTGGTTGCACTGGAGTAGACACAGCACATCTGTGACTTGAGATTTCTCAGATTTTTGGTGGTATATCAGATTGTACTTTTGTAATAAGTAAATGAAGAAATTGGTTCGATTTGTTCTGTAGCAGAATCAAATTCACAGAGTCCATAGAGTTCACTTAATTTGGACCTTCCACAGTCACATCAACGACACAGTGGGATAGGTTGCTATTAAGTCAATTTCAGTACGTAATTGGCAATGAAGACACGTAATTGTTCTTTTACTAAAACTACATGCTCTCTTTGTTAACTTTTTTACCCTCACCAGTAGGGTCTTTAGGGAGAGATGGTCGAGAAGAATTAAGAAAGAACTATAGAAGAGGCCTGTGCAGGGCTGGAGGAGGTTGGCCCTTGGCTAGAATTCTTCTTTTATTCCTTATGATCTGACTTGTTGGGAGCCATTGTACCATAAATATAGTTGTGCCATAAGTACAGCTGCAGTCTCACTTTTTTACAAATTTGTTTGAGAGAGAACGGGAGTGCACACACAAGCTGGGGGGAGGGGAGAGGGAGAAGCAGGCTCCCCACTGAGCAGGGAGCCCAACTTGGAGCTCTTGATCCCAGGACCTGAAGACTGTGACCTGAGCCGAAGGCAGACACTTAAGCGACTGAGCCACCCAGGCGCCCCTGCAGTCTCACTTTTTTTTTTTTTAAGATTTTATTCATTTGAGAGAGCGCGCACGCACACAAGCAAGGGGAGAGGCAGAGGGAGAGGGAGAAGCAGACTCCCTGCTGATCTGGAGCCCAACATGGGGCTCAGTCCCAGGACCCTGAGATCATGACCTGAGCCGAAGGCAGACACTTAACCATCTGAGCCACCCAGGTGCCACAAGTCTCACATTTTAATAGTGAAATTTGTACTTAGGCAAATAACTTTGAGATCTCATTCTTAACAGGGTGGAAGAATGAAAGAAAAGAAAGATGAAAGAATGTTGAACCACTTTGTATGGCTGTATGATGGAAGGAAGCGGAACTGAGGACTCCTGCAGTAGAACACCTGGATGGCTGCAACAAAATAATGATGCTAAGCCATGGCTTTGGAAATTCTCTAATTGCTTTTCTCGTCCTGAGCAGACATTGCCACTTAGTCCCCAAACGGTAACTATGCGCAAGACAGAGGACGTAGCAAATTCCTTTTGCAAATAGATGTGCTGTCTGTTTGGTCTGGGGCAGTCTCTCTCTCCCTGGAGTCTGTGCTAAGTTTTACCTTGTATCCTGCTTATTCTTCCTCATAGCACATGATTATAATTCCTGAACTCAAGGAGAGTGTACATTTTTTAACTCCTGCACTCCTATTCTAAGGAACTGTAGGTGCTTTAAATATTTAATGTTAACATTTGGGGAAGATTTGTTTCTTAAGAAAGTCACAGATTCCAAAGATAAAATCCAGATTGTAGAGTCAAATCAGAAGAAAGTATAAAATAGATTTTATTTCACTCTAACCTTCTGAGGTTTGAGTCTTAAAATCAAGGGAAGATTGATAGGACCTTATTGGCAGTCTTTTCCTGTTCCAGATTTCTCTTGAATATTTAAACGTGTCTGTAACTTCCTTTGCCTTTTCATAGTGATTTTGACTTTTTCTGATTTCATTCCATGCACCATATTACCACATTTCTAGTCTATGTCTTTTTTTCTTTTGCTACTGCACTTGGGATTTAAATGAGTCTTTACTATGCATTTACATAAGGGTATTAGTAACTTTTTAAAAACTCAACTAAATTCCCAATCTTCTCCAGGTTTTCATTATATAGTTACCTTTTTTTGCATGGCATCAGTAATTGAGGTCAGTGACTTCAGGGGCACTTGGCAACAGGGTTGGCAGCTCAGACAGGGCTTCCTGGGATGGAGGATCTGGCCCTTATGGAGTCACACAGTACAGGATTGCACTCAACTTTACAGATCCAGAAACCTGATTTTATCAGTGGCACCCAGGATTGAGTAAATTCAGGGGAACCAACTCATGATAATCCTGACCATAAGAGCCAGATCTTTTTTTTTTTTGAATGAGCCAGATCTCTATAAATCAGATGCCAGTAATTTCCAGCCTAAACTGTAATTACCAAGAGGGCAGAACACACTGCTTGTTGGCAGTCAGTCAATTGCTATCTCCTCCCTTTTAGGAAATGTCCAAGTGAAAAATCCAAATTTCTCCTAAATGAGTGTACTCTCCTAGATGAGTGTAGAACCACAGCCAAAGGAGTGAAATCATAGCAGTCAGATGGCCCTTTCTATGCTCTGAGGGAAGAGCATGTCTCTCTCATTGTATGAGGACATCCTCTTTCTCTTAATAGTTCCTGCAGTCAGCCAGTAGGGGCTATTGATTAGTTAGATCCCCTTTTCAGTAGCCAGGTACTCTGCTGAGTGCTTTATGTGCACTATCTCTTTTGTCCTTCTAACAACTGTAGGAGAAACTGAAATGTAGAGAGGTTATGTAACTTACCCAAGGTCCTAAAACAGTTCCTGAGTATCACATTCAAACCCAGGTCTCTGACACGGGTGCCATGCTATGACTTTGTAAATATACCGGCCTCCTGTGTCTGTGTTAGAGGCGTATGACAGACTATTTCTCTGGCATCTTATTCCTAAATAGTCTTCTACTTACTCTAATTCTTGTCCCTGACTACAAAGTAATTGTTGGCATTATGGCTTTAGGTCATGATATCCTAGAGTTTGCCTAATAATGTCAACAACACATTTAAGGCCTCTCCATGGATGGGCCACTGGGGCAGATGGCTATCTCATCCTTAATGTTTGGAATCGTCTGGAGGACCTTCCTAAATCCTTTATGGTCTGACTGCAAGAACTATTAAGTCTTTTCCTCCAAGCGCTTGGCTCAGAAGCCATCTTTATTGAATACTGTTTGTGACTGTGTTGTTTTCATACCATCTGTTTTGTCTTTAGAAGACCCTGTGAGGCAAGGGGAAGTTATCAAAGGGAAGTCCCTGAGGCACAGATGGTTAACCTGCTTTGCTGAACATGTAAGCAGAACCCTCCCCCAGTCTCCTAAAATTCAGGAAGGACACAGTCTTGATTTTAGCTGTCTGTTTTGGTGTTCACCTCCTGCAGGCCTCTCTGAAGAAGGCCCCTGGTTTCAGCTGCCATTCCATATTGTTTGGTTATGGTTGAGTGAGGTAAACAGGACTGAACGCTGTTTCCATTTTTGGATTGCAGTAGGATGTGAGTCACCAAAAGTCACTGGCCTCCTGACATTAACTGGCGTTCTGATCTTCTCTTCCCAGAAAGATTACATGGAGAACAAGAAAGTTGCTGTGGAATTAAAGGATGTGCCATCTCCCCTTCATGCTGGCTCTAAACTTTTTCCAGCAGTCCCACTTCCAGATACCCATTCTCTTCAGCAACCTAAAGTACAGCTTTCACCTGTCCCCAAAGTAAGCTGCTGTGCTCATTGCCCTAATGAACCCTCCACGTCGCCAATGCACTTTGGTGGTGGTGGTGGTAGCGGAGGTACCGGTAGCTTGATTCACCCCGGCGCACTGTTAGACCCGCAGAGCACCAGGACCATCACGTGTCAGGTAGGGTCAGGGTTCGCTTTCCAGTCTGCGTCTGCACTCCAGAATGCCTCAGCTAGGAACAGTTTGGCCGGCATTGCAAGTGACTTTCCCAGCATGTGTCTAGAAAGTAATCTGCCTTCCTGCAAACACCTGCCCTGTTGTGGGAAGCTTCATTTCCAGTCATGTCACGGTAACGTGCACAAGCTGCATCAGTTCCCGGCTCTCCAGGGCTGCGCCTCTGCTGGCTATTTCCCCTGTTCTGATTTCACAAGCGGGGCTCCAGGGCATTTGGAAGAGCACATTTCACAGTCGGAGCTAACGCCTCACTTGTGCACCAATTCTTTGCACCTAAATGTGGTACCTCCGGTTTGTTTAAAGGGCTCACTTTACTGCGAAGACTGTCTCAACAAGGTGTGTATCTTCTTATTTATTCTGTTGGGCGCGGCTGACCTTTGAGGAATGACTTTCTTAAAGTAGATAGATGTTTCTTGAAAAATCTTCCTTGTGCGCGGGGGTGAAGATTCTTCTATGAGGTAGCTTTCACCCCACCAACATAGCTTCTCTTGGTCCTGAGAGAAGCAAAGGGTAAAAGGGGAAGGGCCATTCAAAAAAGTGCAGAGTCATTATTTATGTAGCTTACGCTTTTAGAGGCTCTTGTTGTAATCAGGCTGTTTCCTACGTGTAAACCGAGTTCGGCAAAGCTTCGTGTTCTGTTTTGTCTTTAAAGGCTGGAGCACGATTGCAGTTTCTCATAACTAACACCTTATACGTGGACCCATTCATGTAATGTAGGTCACGCCATGTTGTGCCTTTGTAGTAATTTGAGGGACTTGGAATTTGGCCTCAGTCACACCGGTGTTAAAAATCTCAGTTACCTTCACGTGAAGTGTATTTGGGGTCGCCTTTGGAGGATACACATGCCCTAGAATGATCATGTGACTACCTTCCCAGATCATTTCAAGTCACTTCTTGAAGTGAGTTTATGAACTGATAGCTAATGGTTCTGGGAATGCCCTGAAATACTGAAAATACATTCCATCAGAGGTTAACAGGTGGAAAGAAGAAACACTTAGACTGTGTTTTCAGTTGTTGTTTATAACTCTAGGTTCTGAAATGATGTATCTGAAACCTCCTCCTTTTCTTAAAAAAATTTTTAAAACAGCCGGCAAGAAATAGTATAATTGATGCTGCTAAAGTCTGGCCAAATATACCACCTCCAAATACTCAAACTGCACCTGTTACTATTCCTCTGTGTAATGGCTGTGGAACCAAAGGAACAGGGAAGGAGACCACGTTGTTATTGGCGACCAGTCTAGGCAAAGCTTCTTCGAAATTTGGTAAATGACAGTATGGTATAAAATGTGCATATTTAAGTAGTTTTCAGTATCTGATACTAACACTGCATTTAATCACCTCGAAAAGAAAAGATTCCTTGTGGTTCTGAAGCTACTGGGTAAATGAGTCTCCATTTCTACCTCTTGGTAAAAATCTTTTTATTCTTAGAGACCAACAAGCCATTTGCCTTTTATGTTGAGCTGCTGCTGTTTGAGACCAGAAGCTGTGTATAGAAAAACAGGGAGTATATTAGGAGAAATCAGTGCTAGAGGGGACTCCTTGTCAACTTAGGTTCAAAATCACACTGTTAGTTGTGCACTCCATGGAAGTACTTAATATTTAGAAAGATTTTGTAATGGTTGATGAAAAACTAATTGAAAAAACCTAATGTCATTTCCCCCCAAAAGTAGTTAATGTGATGTTATCTTTTGAAAGCATTTTTTTTAAATATTAGATCAGATGTTAATGCAGTGTTAAATTTTTTTTTTTTTTTTAATCAAGAACAGTAACAAGTTCACCCTTTGTCACCTCTTCATTGGTCTTCCATACGAGCAGGTAGACAAGCGTGGGCAGAGCATGACAATCAGGTCCCAGAGCTGCAGTGTCTGTTTACCTCCGCGTTAGTGTTCAGAGAAGCATAATGATCAGCATGAGAATGGCTCATGCATTGCAGTGGATTTATTGTGGGCTTGAAGTAACTTGACCTTTAGAATTGTTCTCTCCTGAAAAAGAGGAATAATCGCTTAGAAATACTATTGGAACTTGCAGTTGTGCTCTTAGGTCAGCCGGTGAGGTTGGTATCCTTAAGCTTAACATCAATCAGTAATTTCGTTTTTCTGCCACTAAGAATTATAGCTAGCTACCTATTATTTTATTTTTAGTTTGCAATATTTTTTTTTCCACTATGTGTGATTGAAAGTGTTAACATTTCCTAAGGGTCACCAGAAGTTGCGCTAGCCGGACAGGTGCTGGAAAACTTACCCCCCATTGGAGTTTTTTGGGATATTGAAAACTGTTCAGTTCCCTCTGGCCGTTCAGCTACTGCTGTTGTACAGAGAATCCGTGAGAAGTTTTTTAAAGGCCACAGAGAAGCAGAATTCATCTGTGTGTGCGACATTAGTAAAGAAAACAAAGAAGTTATTCAAGAGCTGAATAACTGCCAGGTAAAAAAAAAAAAAAAAAGAATTTTAATCTATTATGGTAGGAGAATAGCACATGTGGGTTTGTTTTTTTTAAAGAATTTTAATTCAAAGTTTAATACACATTTGTCCTGAGTTTGCAAATAAAGGAAATTAGCAAAAGATTATTTCTAAAGTACTAGAAATCATTTAATCATAACTGATCTTCCAATAATCTGCTTGTATGTAACTAGTGCTCTGCTAGTATGATGGTTACATTTATATCCTTTGTTTTGACTTCCATGACTGCTCTGTGCAAAGGGCTCATAGGATTTATTATTTGAAATATACAAATTTAACTGAAGCACCAAGATGTTAAGCAACTTTTTAAAGATCACGTGGCCAATAAATGGATGAGCTAGGATTTAAATCCAGATTGCCTGCAAAGTCTATTAAGCTGGAACTAGAATCCGGTTCTTTTGACTTGTAGACAAGTAATTCTATTGATACACCATATTGTTGCCTAAAATTCTATATTTGTGCTTCTTAAAAAATGAATAAATCTTATTGTGTATTGCACGTAGTTGAAGCACCTCTCAAAACCTTTCCTTGCTCTGGAGACTTCTGTGTAAGCCTGAGGGCTTTAACAGAAATAAACACATTTTAACTCTGTTGGGGACAGATGCCTCTCCTCTCCCACCACCTGATCCCAGATCCTGGAAGCCACAGACAATGTATAGTGGAGACAAATGACATCAAATACAGCGCTGAATCTTACCTTCATCATATACCAGTCTCTGCTACTTCCCCAGCTGTTGGCAAAGCTATTAGAGCTAATTTACCTACTTCAAATTTCACTTCCTTTTCTGCCTGTTTTCTCAAAGGCAGATGGACGAAGTACAAAAGCAGAAGATTAGAGAGGCGAGAAGGGATAATAATGGGTCTAGCTCATTTGTACGGAGAGACAAATTTGAAATTATTGAGATCCACTTATAATTTTTTTCCATTCCTAAGTGGCAGTAATAACAAGAGTGTCTTTCCTCAGGGACCATCTGTTAAGATGCAGGCAGAATGCGTAGTGGTTTTTCTGACCTCAGCTCTTGCTCATTTGTCCTTACTTTAACGCAGGTAACCGTTGCCCACATCAATGCTACAGCAAAGAACGCGGCTGACGATAAGCTCCGCCAGAGTCTCCGAAGGTTCGCGAACACGCACACTGCTCCGGCCACTGTGGTTCTTGTGTCAAGTAAGTGCAGAAGCGTCTGCTAATTTCCACTAAACTCACTGTATGGGAATTGTTACAGAAGCCAGAACATGTTTAAATAAAATATGCCTCCAGAGAGGCTGAAATACACAGGACATATTTATGCTTATGTCTGAGAGCTGTTTAGAGAAGAAATGGAGTCTGTGTGGGTTTTGTGTATTTTCTCCTTAGAATGTGAGTACAGATTCTTGTGGGGCCAGTTAAAGAAAAATGTGACTTTTTTTTTTTTAACCCTGGGCCCAGTATTGCAAATTTTAATAATCTAAGAAGAATCATTTCCAAAGTTGATGCTCCCCAAAATGTTAATATTTCTTCTCTTCTACGAGAAGTAACATGTGTCTTGGAATTCAGTATAAGTATGTGGTAAAATTGTCTTGTGGTGTTAATTCTTCTGATATGGAATGTGTTCCTGTTCTAAGAAGAAGGGGGTAGGAGGTGGGGAGCAACTCTGAATACTATAGTCCAGCCATTTCTTTTTTTCTCAGTGGGTGTCAGTGGAGTTGTGTGTCTCTGTCCAGTCCATCTAATGTTTGGGGACGGGGGTGGGCTGTACCTTTTCTTTCAGCTGATGTCAATTTTGCATTGGAACTCAGTGACCTGAGACACAGGCATGGTTTCCACATAATTTTGGTCCATAAAAACCAGGCCTCAGAAGCACTGCTGCATCATGCCAATGAGCTGATCAGATTCGAAGAGTTCATTTCTGACCTGCCTCCCAGGTTACCACTAAAAATGCCAGTAAGTGGGTTTGTGTTCTTTTTTGCTGTATTCTGATGTTACATTATGGAGGCTTAAGACCACCCATAACAGGGGCCACCAAGTGAGGCTGCTCTTTGTAGGAGGCTGGCCAGAGTTTTGAAATAAGGCTTAGAAATAGTTCTTCTCTTACAAATACACAGAGAATTGATATGTATGGATTTTGCTTTTATTTTGTTGCACAGTATCATAGGGAATTGATGTGTAGGTTAACCTTACCAATAGCCACTTGTCAGTGTCTCCAAAGCTAGCAGTGTTCTGTGTCCAGTGGATGGAAGTAATGGAAACATTTATACTCCTTTTGCTTCCAGGCATGGGTAAAGAATATAAGGATGGTTTGCACACACTCGTGGTTGCAGTCAAATAAACAGAGAAATTATACACTTTTTTTTTTTAAGATTTATTTATTTAAGAGAGCACACATGCGAGCGAGCAGGGGGAAGGACAGAGGGAGAGAGAGAATCTCAAGCAGATGCCGTGCTCAATGTGGAGCCCGACATGGGGCTCGATTCCATGACCCCAAGATTGTGACCTGAGCTGAAACCTAAGAATTGGAGGCTTAATCAACTGAGCCACCCAGGTGCCTCTAATTGTACACTTTTTAGGCATTTAATCCTTAAGCCCCAGAAACCCCTGGGCCTGTTTACTACAGTTTCATTTCCCACCATGCACGTGCACTTGCACATTTTGTAGTGATTATTGCTTCAGCTGTAGCTCGTTGAGCCACATGCTAGGAGAACGTGAGCATATTTCCAGCAGGGTGAGCATTTCTTAAGGTCTTGATTTGGGACAAGCATGTTTACGACAGTGTTGAGCTGTTTTTAAGCTATTTGGAGAATATATATGTGACTCCTGAAGAAATTGGCATTTCCTTTTCTAACGTTAAAGGACTTTAAGTCAGTTGTAGTATTTCAGGTAACATTGTCCACTTTTGAGATCCTTATTCTTTATGGTAAAAAAAAAAAAAGATTATTCAGAACTTTAAATCTTGCCATTCTCATTCACTAGAATGATCATTTAAGGTATATTTCTCTCTTTCTGTGTTTTTCAGTCTAAGTAAGTTTACCTTCTCCCCTCTACATCATTGTTACCTCCCCTCCAAGGCTAAGGCTGTTAGCTTCAGTCTGGAGATCACTCCTTGTTCTAATTGTGTAATTGAACGTGTGCCCCTGAGTTAACCTGTTGTAACACTTCTCCTCTGTATCAGCAGTGCCACACTCTGCTCTATGTTTATAACCTACCAGCAAATAAAGATGGCAAGAGCATCAGCAACAGGCTCAGGCGCCTGTCTGATAATTGTGGTGGGAAAGTGCTGAGTATCACAGGCTGCAGTGCGATTCTCCGCTTCATAAACCAAGATAGTGCGGAACGGGCTCAGAAGCGAATGGAAAATGAAGATGTCTTTGGTAATAGGATCATTGTGTCATTTACTCCAAAAACTAGAGAACTCTGTGAGACAAAGAGTTCCAGTGCAATTGCCGATAAAGCGAAGTCTCCCAAAAAACTTAAGAATCCAAAATTGTGCCTCATCAAAGATACAAGTGAACAATCTTCCAGTGCCAAAGCCACGCCTGGAAAAGGGTCGCAGGCAAATTCTGGATCTACTACAAAAAACACAAATGTTAAAAGTTTACAGGTAACTTTGATACCTCTTGCTTTCTGAAGTTTATGGTAGGTTTGGTTTCTTTGTGTCTGTGTTTGATATGCCTGCTTGCTTTTGGCATGTCCTTTTTTATTTCCATTTTTGACCATACTCAGAGTTCCATGTTTCCTGGACAGGGTTTAAGACACGTTGGGTACTTACGTTTTCACCTCCGCCGCGCTTGTCTCTTTTAAGGAGCTGTGCCGCATGGAGTCGAAGACTGGGCCTAGAAACAGTGACTCCCAGCAAGGTAACCCGAGGCTGGCGGCACCTCTTCATAGAAGCTTGAGTGCTGCGGCGCCTGCACCTAAAAACTCGGGGACAGCAGAGTCTGCTTACAAAACCAATCCGAAGTAGGTTCGATTACTCTTTCTCACAGATGATTGTCTAATGTGAAGGAAATCCAGTGACCCTTCCCCGTCACTTTTTCTCTCCATTAGAAAAGAGAACCTCTGTGCCCGAAGTGTCACCAGTTCTCCCATAGAGAAAAAAGATAAAGAGGAGACCCCGTTCCAAGTGAGTTACCCATCGGCTTTTAGCAAGTTGATCGCATCAAGGCAAGTCAGTCCTCTGCTCACTGCACAGTCATGGTCTTCTCGGTGAGTCTAGCTTTTTGGTCATGGGGGTAGTTACCTGCAATAGGAGGGATTACGAAATAGCATCTGTTTAAAAGAATGCAAGCAATACAGGGGTACATAAAGTAAACGATGAGTCTTCCACCCCTCCTCCTCCAGCCTCCCTTTTCCTCGGTTAATCTTAGCTAGCGTTTGGGGGCAGTGCTTCTCACCATTGCTCCCTCCTGCATGTGGGAATCTGGGTAGGCAGAGGTCAGAGAAACTTGTCTAGGAGTCCCTGGCCTGGATGGGAGGCACGTTAACATGTCCTTACTTGAGTCCTCCTCACTTCGTCATGTTGTGGAAACAGCCCACACTGGACACGCATTGGTTATTCTTATTCCTAGGGTAATTACCAGGAGCTGTTTGAAAAGCAAGGGTCTCTGTAAACCACTGTAATTACCTAAGTAACACTTACCTAAGTTCTCCAAATTCATACTGAGTACTTCTGGGGGCCTGGAGGACAGGAGGCATAAGGCCACGTTGCATCGCGTGAACTCTTTCAAGCATTGTATTTTTTTGCTGAGTTGGTGAAGACTAGCTCCAGAAAGTGACTTTAGATCTATAAAGTTACATTTTAAAATTCACGTGAAAGTTTTCCTGATCTGGAGAAAGACTATAACACATGAGCAAGAATATCTAGCATTTTCAGAGCCAGGGAGAGGTTAAATGACTTACATGAATATCACAGGCTAATTAACCAAGAATAAATACCCAAAGTGGAAAATTAATTCATTAGGCCCACCTATAATTTTTGTCTTTAGTTTTAAATAATCCAGTGAAAGAATATTTGATATTAAATCATGTACTGGTTGTTAATAGGGATCAACAGGTAGTACTTTGACAATAAATCTAAATCCGTGTATATTTAAAATAAATATACATTTGAAAACCAAATATTTTGGTTGTATTGTGGAAAGTTGTTTCTATATATAGCTTTGAGCAAAGCCTAAATGATACAAACTAAATAAATAGAATCACAGTTTTTAAAAATAATTTAACATGTATGTCTTAAGCAGGAGTATGTCTCCAAACCTTTTAAACAGAGCGTCCCCGCTTGCTTTCAACATTGCAAATCCAAGCATTGGTGCCGACAGCCCAGACCCATTTGCAAATGGTGCTGACATCCAGATCAGCAACATCGACTACAGATTATCCCGGAAGGAGCTGCAGCAGCTCATGCAGGAAGCGTTTTCTAGGCACGGCAAGGTAACCTTTTCTCTCTTGTTCCTGCCTTTCTTTTACCCTTTGCTAGCACTCCAACTCAAGAGAATGTCATTCAACACACATAACCACAGCCAGGATATAAGGATTACTGAATGAGTTTGAACTCCATCCTTTTTCCTTTGGTCTGCTCATGGTGATACTGTACATCCAGTTTTTAGGACAAAGCCCCAGAGAGCAAGAGACCTAGTGGAGAAGCACTTATGGTCATGGGCAGGGAAATAAGTGGCACTTTGGGAAATAAAACGCAGATGGATTTTATTTAGCTCTGGCTGCTAAAATACAGAAATAGGATTCTAAAGTAATGTTGGCTGTTTTTGTTAACATCTTACTGTATTGATGCAGTTTTTAGGTGCTGTTTGCTAGAAGTGCACCTTTTCCAGATTATTAAAATGGCTATGCCCCCAGGTGTTTGCAGGGTCCAGAGAAGACCCCAAAGACTCCTCACATGTATTGGCTCCTGAGCCTACATGGGAGTGCTGTGTGTGCCAGAGCATGCAGGCAGGCCGGGCCAGTTTCATATTCCTGAAGGTCACCCAGTTCTAGTTCACTTAGGTTTTGCTTGGCAGAAGTGTAGAGTTCGGACAAGTTCCCTCACAGAAGCACGGAAGTCTGCAAACGTGTTCCCTAATGATTCACCTTCAGTTTTAAGATGACAGGGTTCTGGGTAGACATAGCATTCCATTTTCCTTTTTACTGCTGTAGGTGAAGAGTGTTGAGCTCAGCCCCCATACAGATTATCAGCTCAAGGCTGTTGTTCAGATGGAGAACTTACAAGAAGCAATCAGTGCGGTGAATAGCCTCCACAGATACAAAATTGGCAGCAAGAAGATCCTGGTCTCACTTGCCACAGGAGCTGCTAATAAATCACTCTCTTTACTGAGGTAAAAACAAACCATTTATTTCAGGAAATAACATTTTGGCCCAGAAATAACTTTGGAAATAAGAAAATAGATTTGATCACTCTCCCAACCCTCTTAGATGATTACATATGCAATAGTGCTTACTCTTAATTGGTAGAGCTTACAAATAAGTTAGAAGTTAGCAATAAGCTAGTTAGAATAATTCGACTCTTGTTCAAGTCATTCCTCAAAGGGGAGGTACAGCTTAAACTTGGCAGGCAGTTAGGAGTAAAATAATACACCACATATCCAGAACAGGTTCTAAAAATAGCCCTCTATGGTAAAAGTTTATAAGCCTGGAAAGTCTGAAATACTACCTCCAAATCTTAGGAGAAGGTAGGTTTGTCTGTAAAGGGTAGATCTACAAAGCTCCAAGCTCTCAACGTGCAGATAGATCCTTAACATCAAATAGACACTCCGTAAGTCTGCATTATGATTATGTCAATTGTAGGAATCTGGTGATGATTTTATTCTTAATGCGCTTTGGTGATTCTTCGGCTCTCCCTGTTTTGGGGGAAACTAGTAAAACAGAACTCACTCCTAAAAATCTGTTTGAATTCTCAGAGGTCTTTTTCTGTGACATGTACTTCACCATTATTTTAAATTATGGTTTTTATCCCCTAGGATAAAAGTAATACTCACTGAAGAAACTTCAGAAAGGTCAGAAACATGAAAGAAGAGGGGGAGAAATCCATAATCCTGTGGCTCAAAGCCAGTCACTCAACAGTTTGCCTTTTGTTTTCCCTCTGAGTGTTTTTGGCTGCCTTTTTGTTTTTTTAAAACCATAGTTGGAATGATATATTGTATTCAGTTTCGTATCCTCAACTATGGGAACTCCACACCCATGTGGAATTCATGAACCACATGAACCACAACGTGGCAGGAGACATTCAAGCTGTTCTGCTTTTTGCTCTGAGTTAACAAGGTGTTTGTCTCATAGAGTAGTCAGTGTTCTTCTGAGACACAGGTGTGAGAAGCCCTATGCTTGAGTTTGGTAAAAATCCCAGGGTGTCTTGACTTTATATTCTTTAATCACCTTGTCCCTAAAGTAATTTCTTTAAGTTTTTCCAGAAAATTAATTTTGACATATCAGAAACTGGTAAATTTATGTTGCACGGACCATTGAATAACAGGGGTTAGAGGTGTCGACCCCCTCCCCATGCAGTCAGCAATCTGCACATAACTTTTGGCTCCCAAAATCTTAACTATTAATTGAATTACTGTTCACCAGAAGCCTTACTACTCATATAAACAATGGATTAATCCCTGTTTTGTATGTTATATGTGTTATATACTGTATTTTTACAAAAAAATAAGAAGGAAGAAAATGTTACTAAAATCATAAGGAAGAGAACATACATTTACGGAACTATACTGCTTCAATCAAAAGAAATCCACATGTACGCAGATTCGTGAAGTTCAAACACATGTTGTTCAAGAGTCAGCTGTACTTTGTGTTAATTTTATGAGCTCAGTTTTTTAAATACAACTTGGAAATCATCTGTTGATGTCCAACGACATCTGTTCTCTGATTGAGTGCCATTTTGTTTTACAGTTCAGAAACAATGTCTATTCTTCAGGATGCTCCTGCCTGCTGTCTGCCTCTTTTTAAATTTACAGATCTCTATGAAAAAAAGTAAGTTAGATTTATTTTTTTTCCTCATTGATCCAGTCAATACTGATCGGCAGCTTCCACAATTCCTGTATTGATTAGTGACTGGCATAAAGCTGTCGTAGCTAGTCTTAAGGAATTTACAGCCTTGTGGAGGAAAAGACATAAAAGCAATGGTATGCAGATTCAGAACCAGATTTCGATTTTAACATAACAACTTCCATTTTTACTAAATTTAGACCTCAGTCCCTAAAGCTGTACTTTCATTTTTTTTCCAATTGATCGATGAGTTTTGTTCTTCATTGAGTGAACATTTTTGAGCACCTTCTAGACTGTAAGCCCCAGGACAACAAGGACTTAGGACAGTCTCTTCAGTGCCCAGGGCTTAGTAGGTGCTCAGCAAGTATCAGTGGAATGAAAGTGTCAGGCTCTGTGTGGAACACAGAGCTGAGAGGACACAACCCTTGTCCCTGAGGAGCTTATGTCTAGAAGGGAAGAGAAGACACTCACAGATCATTATAGAACCAAGAAAACTGTCCTAAAGGAGGAGCAGGGAGGAGAAACTGCTATGAGGATAGAAGGAACAAGGATTGGGACTATTACTCTGTGAACCGTGGGAGCCCTGAGTCGAGGAGGGAGAGGGGAGGTGTGGTGGCGGGAACCACGCTTCAGGAAGATTTTTCTGGTGATGGTTCCATCTGCGATGGGATGGACAGGGCAGGGAGGGAGATGAGGGACAGTGCCACACCAGTCCCCAGGCCTGGGCAGATGCTGTTGGAACACCCAAGTTTGAGTCGTCAGTGAGACAGGACTTGGTGACTAGTTTTATGCAGCCGGCAAGGTAAACAGTAGAGGTCATTTTGATTCTGAGTTTTTTTGCCCCAGATGACTGGGAGGATGGTTGTATGGTTAAACCAGAAATGGAGAAATAAAGCATGTTTGGGAGGTACAGTGAATTTTTGACCTTGGTTTTGGACACTTGAGATACAGAGTTGTGGCAGTTATTTTCCTAAAGGGGATCATGAAAGACAGGGGAGCAGATAGGGAGGGAGAGGGAACCCAGAGAAAGGCAGAACTGGATGAAATGCCACCAGGGACGGGAAGTGGGAGAGAACCCAGAGGTGAGGGTGACATCAGGACATGTGGGGATGGTGCGAGATATTTGGCAGGGAGGAGGAGGCTGCTGGTGACTTGAGAGCCATCCCTACAGAGTCCTGTGGATAAAATCCTGGGGGGAACAGGCTGACAGACTGGATGGTGAAATGGCAGAGCAGCTCCCGAGAGAGCAGCGTTTCCATTAGAGGCACGACGAGGTTACAGGACTGAGTGAGAGCACCAGGGGTGTATGTGTGCAGGGGCAGACAGCATGAGTGAGGGCGAGGGCGTGAGACTGCGTTTGGTCAGGGGGACGTGTGAGTATCAGTGTGGGGCCCTGGGAAGAAACCACTGGAACGGCTAATGTTGAATGTGCGCTTAATGTGTGCCAAGCTTTTTCCAGACATAACATTTAATCCTCGTATCAACCCTGTGAGGTAGGTATTATATTCTCATTTTGTATTTGGGAAAGCTGAGGCCTGGATTGGTTCTAGAAGGTGACTAAAGCCACACAGGTTGAGTTAGGATGTGAACTCAAACATGTCTGCCTTCTGACCCTGTGCCTTTTTTTTTCTTTTCTTTTCTTTTCTTTTTTGAGAGAGCACGAGCAGGGGGAGCGGCAGGCAGAGGGAGAGGGAGAAGCAGGCTCCCCACTAAGCAGGGAGCCCAGGATCACGACCTGAGCTAAAGGCAGACACTCAACCTACTGAGCCACCCAGGCACCCCTTGTGGCTTTAAGCTCCAAGTGTGAAAGACCTGCGTCGGGGGGATGATTGAGGAGTTGAGCCTCGGGGAGTGTGGGTCATGAGGTTGAGGCATAGATGAGGTGAGGGAGTAGCTGGAAAGAACTACACCTCTTCTGAGGGAGGAGAGCAGACATGGTGAGGGGTAGGTAATACAGAGGGATTTCCAGCTTGGGGGAGCCAGGTTGAAAGAGGTCATTATCAGATAGCTTTCCATCTCAGAAAATTAGGTGAGATCATTTACAGAAACTGCAGGGTTCGAGGAATAAGTACCAAATGACATAGTGACTAATGGGCAGTGAGCCAGAGGTGACTCGAAGAAGTGCCAAGCATTACTGGGTTGGTAGTGAATGAATTTATAGTAGAATTATTCCAGTTTTACTTTTGAAGAGACAGAGGAACCATTCTTGGCAATAGCCCTTTATTTCATCAGATACATAGGCATTGCTGTATAATCAAAGAAAAACATTCTAAATCAGCCTGTCTCTCCTTTTCCTCGCTTTTAGGTTTGGACACAAGTTGAATGTGTCGGATTTATATAAATTAACAGACACGGTCGCAATCCGTGAACAAGGGAATGGCAGACTGGTGTGTCTCCTACCGAGCAGTCAGGCCCGGCAGAGCCCCTTGGGGTCTTCCCAGTCACATGATGGCTCCTCGACGAATTGCAGCCCAATTATATTTGAAGAGTTAGAATATCATGAGCCTGTCTGCAGACAGCATTGTTCCAATAAGGACTTCAGGTATAACACTCATTTCCCTTTAGAAATCATCCTTTTGTATAAGGTGATGGAATATCTGTTACAGTTACCTTGCAAATGTCTTAGACCACGGAGAAAAGTCAGCTAACTGTTGTGTTCTCTTTTCTGTAGTGAGCATGAATTTGATCCAGACTCCTATAAGATTCCTTTTGTGATTCTCTCGTTGAAGACATTTGCGCCCCAGGTTCATAGTCTTCTGCAGACTCACGAGGGCACTGTGCCTTTATTAAGGTGAACATGTCAAAGCCATTGAGATATGATGCCTTGGTTCTCCTCTTTCTAGAAAGTCTGCCCTCTGCCCACACCTCTTCCCAAGCGAGTATTATAGAATGCTTCATCCTAACATTTTTAGCACCGTGCAGTCAAAGTATATCCGAAATGGGAAAAAAATTTGTGTGTGTGCTGATTTTTAGAAATGTAAGCAACGAATAGGAACGTTTCTTCCCCACAGAGATGAGATTAGTGTAAACGCTGTGCTAGACGTATGCATGCATGCTGCAAGGGTGTACAGAACCTCAAGCAGTAGATTATAAAGCTTGAGAGAGAGGTGGTCTTCAGAAGGCCATGTAATCATCCCGTGGGCCACGCGGTACACTTAATATAGGGGCCGGCACGGGACAAAGTTTGCCCTAAAGCCATTGATACCTTAAGCAGGTAAATAACTGGCTTGGAACCCAGTTGCCTTGTTTCTCACACCCTCTGCTGGAACATTGTCCAGGTATTTCTGGTATCCTCAGAATGCATCAAAGAGGTCAATGCCACAGTGATGGCCTCCCCCCTCCCTGGGACCTGAATTTTCACGTTCAAACCCAGATCCTGAGGATTTAAGGAGAAATGGTTTATGAATTTATTAAAGATTTCTGTTTAGCAGGTGCTTTGCTTTTCCATTATTTTGATTAGCCTTCTTTTCCCCCACTTCAGCTTTCCAGATTGTTACGCTGCTGAGTTTGGTGAACTGGAAGTAGTGCAGGAGACTCAAGGGGGTGTTCCCTTGGAACACCTCATCACCTGTGTTCCAGGTGTCAACATTGCCACTGCACAGAATGGCGTCAAAGTGGTCAAATGGATTCACAACAAGCCCCCGCCTCCCAACACGGGTAGGAGTCAGGCTTTCGGTTTTTCTGAGCCACTGGCTACCGTGAGAGGAGCCTGCTGGCTTTTATGTTGTACGGCAGCACTGTTTGCCAAGCGCAAAGCACCGTGAATGTCTCCTTTGACCTTTTAAAAACTGCAACTACTCTCTGAAGTGCTGAAGATCTGTCAGAACCAGACTTTTTGCAAGGACCAGCATAAATTCTGTAAAGAAATTTAAAACCCACATTTCACAGTTACAATATCTTTAGCCCTGCCTAATTTCGTGAAGCTTTTTGGCTTGTCAGTTGACTGGCCTTTTAAAAATCGTTTCACATATTTGAAAGAAATACCTCTAAATGGCAGTTTTACCTTTGAAATTCATTTTGGTCAACGTTTCTGACTTTGATAAATATGAAAACAGATTTAGCTCCCAGTGTAAAGGACCAGGCAATGTAAACCTAGCTTTGGGTGAGTTTCTGAGTTCTGGGCCTCCCCTGGGCTGCAGGTGTCTAACCCCGCCACCTGTGAACAGCACTGAAAATTGTTGCCTTCCTATGGGTATGTCCTTCTCTTTGACCCCAAACACTTCCTCCTTTGCTCCTCCCCCTATGGGAAGAAAGGTAAGGATTACCAGGGAAGGAAAAATGTTTGTATCAGAGCTGCGTACCACTTTCTCCTGCCTTTCCCCTCAGTCCTAGGCCACACAGGCTCCTATATACTTGTGCTCTTTTTCCTTTCTCGTTAGCCTGCCAGTCTTGTAGAAAGGTTTCCATCCGATTATACTTTCATAATTAAAACTTTTTCTTGATTACATGGACATTCAAGATAAATGCAAGAACCTCTTTCTTAGTTTTATATCAGCTAGTTTTATGTTACCGCTTTCCATGGTTCCCTGAGCAATGTTTTCAGCTTCCCTATGGGTTTGTTAGGCTTTTTTGGGCTACCTGCTTGCTGCCCATCTATAACTTTGTTTCTGTGGGAAAGTATGTTCCATGGGACCAAGTTACAAATGAATCTTTGAAATACAACCAGTTTATAAGCTGCAAACGTCCTGTGTAATATCACTTCTGCTTTAACACTGCTGAAGTATGCTTTACTTTGACTACAGGACTTTGAGAAGTAGTAGTAAAGCATCTGCCAGCCCATAAAGAAGTTGGGCTAGCCTGTAGATTATATGGGACCTGAGTATAGACACTGAGAAGTAAAGCAGCCCTTTGGTCTCATCTCCTTGGTCATGGTTGAGCTCAGGTGAGGGAGGGTGACGTTAGTTAACTTTCTTTTAGGGGTGAAATCCTATCTTAGGCATGTTCCGTTTTTCTCCCCCGTCTAGACCCTTGGCTTCTGCGTTCTAAAAGTCCTGTGGGCAACCCCCAGCTGATCCAGTTCAGCAGGGAAGTGATTGACCTGCTGAGGAGCCAACCGTCCTGTGTCATCCCCATTAGTAACTTCATCCCGTCCTACCACCACCACTTTGCAAAGCAGTGTCGGGTATCAGACTATGGATATTCCAAGCTGATAGAATTATTGGAAGCCGTGCCTCATGTATTGCAGGTAAGGAAAGCTTAAGGATTACTTGTTTAAGGACGGGAATGTTCCTCCGTGGCTTTGGCTCCTTCCAGGAAACAGGATAGCTGGTAACCTCATTCAAGGTGGCGTCTCAGTTTTTCTAGAAAACTGTGAGTTTAGACATAAAGAAGGAACCCCTTAGAGCACTGAGGAGTATTTTCCTTCTAATCTCTGTAGACTCACCTTCCTCTTCCTAGCCCAGGCCTCTCCAGGATTGTTCACTCTTACAGAGGAGCTGCCATGAACACAGGCTTAGCTCTCATCAATGAGTTAAAGACCAGCTCCTGGACTGGGGCCTAGCATTGGTTCCTAAGGAGTCTTTGCCCTATTAATTTAGAGTGTTCTATAGCTTCTTACCTATAAAACAGCTTCCCACTTACAAAATGGCCTGGAACACCTTAGCTGTCCTTTGTAGACAAAATTAGTTGCCCAGATTAATAATATGCTTTTTATTTCTATACTCAGGACTATTTGAGAAGGGATATAAAGGGCAAACAAAAAGGGGGTGGGGGTCCCAGGCACTTGAGCAGTTGTTCATTTTGACCATCTACGTTCCGTTGATCTTCATGCGTTTGAAAATGCAGATACCATGTATAAAAGGACTTGTTCTCTGAGAGCAGTAACAGGAGAGAGAGAGAATGCCATCAGCCAGAGAGTCAGTACGTGCCAAGGTCTGACAAGTATAAATAATCGAAGTGTTTGATTTGCAGATTCTCGGAATGGGCTCCAAACGTTTGTTGACCCTTACCCACAGGGCCCAGGTGAAGCGCTTTACTCAGGATTTACTAAAACTTCTCAAATCCCAAGCCAGCAAACAGGTCATTGTAAGGGAGTTCTCACAGGCTTATCATTGGTGAGTTGATGAGAAGGGGGAAAAAAAGGAAAGCAAATATTTCGAAACACTTTTTTTCCCCACAAATTTAAAATCATTATCTGATGTTTTCTACTTAGCATTTTTAAGGAAGACTTAAAAGTTAATTTAGCAAGGGACATTTCTCATTCTTCACCCATTTTCCTGGTTAAATTCTAGGTGTTTCTCAAAAGACTGGGATGTCACCGAATACGGTGTTTGTGAGTTGATCGATATCGTGTCAGAGATACCAGACACAACCATCTGCTTGTCCCAACAAGATAATGAAATGGTGATTTGTATCCCCAAGAGAGGTATGTTGACTTAAATATGCTGGAAGACAGTTGCGTATCTCAGTGTTTACCTTATTAACATGGACTCCTGTGTCCTTTCCGCCACCTCCATGGTTCCTGAAGATGCCATGGAAAGTGCATTGTGAGAACTATCGCTGTGCAGTGGATCTGAGGTTCTTCAGAGCAGCTGCAGCGACTTGCCAACAAGAAAAGCAAACTGGTTTTTTAGGATTCACTGTAGGGAGAAGAAGGGCATAAGCAGCACTTTCTTGAAATGCCTTCTTCAGCCTGTCTGTGGCTGTTGTCACCATAATTATCCAGCTGAGAGTCAGTTACCATGGCTGTTGCTTGTCTCTTCTCTTTAACTGAGCTACTTGACTGTGCATTCTTGAGAAGGAAGAAGATCCAAGCAAATGTTTTTTTTTTTTAAAGATTTTATTTATTTGAGAGAGAGCATGAGAGGGGGGAGGGTCAGAGGGACAAGCAGCCTCCCTGCCGAGCAGGGAGCCCGATGTGGGACTCGATCCTGGGACTCCAGGATCATGGCCTGAGCCGAAGGCAGTCGCTTAACCAACTGAGCCACCCAGGCGCCCGCAAATGTTTTGTTTTATCTTTCACATTTCGGTCATTCCGGTTGAGGTCTGGGAGCTGAGATGGGTAAAATTACATCTACCTACTGTCCTGTTCTCCCAGTATCATTAATCAGTGCTTCTTAACTTGTGTTCCTGCAGAATGCTGACGTTCATGAAATCATAATACTCCAAAGCTTTTGGAGTAATGTGTTTTCCGATTTTCATTTAAAAATTAATAGAAACAAAAATTAAAGTTGAAGCTTTTTCTCCCCTGTATTTTTGTTAAACTTTTGTTGCCTGTACTCTCTTCTGCTAGCAATTTTAACTGAAGATCAGAAGAAGACACAAAAAGCATGTGGCTATTCAGAAATGCAGTTTTATAGAAATAATGTCTAGGTTACTTTTTCAAGTACAGAGAGCTGGATATGTGTCATGCTCATATATACGGGATAGGGGTGGGGGACGGGGAGCTAGAGAAAATACGTCCAGCTTGCAGGGCCAAATGACATGGGTGTGTATGTGTCTTTCACAGTATACCATAATAGTCTCCTAGCTTCCTGGTGGTGTGCCCTCAAGAGAGTTTGAAAACCATTCTGCACAGAGAGAACACGAACCTGTTTGTTTTAGGTTGTGGGTGTTTGGAAGGCAAAGATGGTTATTTCTTGTCATCTGTGCATAGGACTAATCCAGCAATCCAAATGAAGGGAAGAAGACTGTGATTTATTTTTTTATTTTTTCTTTTGTAAGAGCGTACCCAGGATGAAATAGAAAGGACAAAGCAGTTCTCCAAGGATGTTGTTGATTTGCTACGGCACCAGCCGCACTTCCGGATGCCCTTTAACAAATTTATCCCTTCCTACCACCACCACTTTGGCCGGCAGTGCAAACTCGCATACTACGGGTTCACCAAACTACTTGAACTTTTTGAAGCCATACCTGATATTTTACAAGTGAGTGAAGAGATTCCAGTTATATTTTTCTGAACAATGTGGGGGGGGGGGTACTTTTTCTTTTCCAGGCCTATTTTTCCTGGGAAGTAGTGAGTTAGGAAATAGGAGGAAAACCTTAAACATTTTGATCAGAGAAGCTAGGTTGTTGGCTCATTAGTATTTTTAGGTAAGTGTGGGGTTTTTTTTCCTTCAGTAAAGAAAGAAATCGTCCTTCAAATTTGTTTCAGGGTAATTATTGAAAAAAAAGATTAAATAGTTCGATTTCTTAAATGGAATATTCTTCCATTAGCGCCATACTTTTCAAATCTCTTAGGTTGGCAGTGGGGATGAGTATATGAGGTGATTCGAATGCTTAGCTGTTAAGCCACTGTGAAGTTGAACCAGATTTCTGTTGTTAATTTTATTAGCATTACTATTTTTGATCCTTAAAGTGCTTTTAAAATTTTTCTCATGTGTGATAAAATACACATTACCTGGTTAACCCTTTTTTAAGTGTGCATTTCAGTAGTATTAAAATCTTGCGAAACTGAAGCTTTATATCCATGAAAGAACACCAGAGTGCTTCCTAGTTACTAAGTGTATATGTTTATATGCTGTTGAATTCCATGAATAATCCCAACTTGTTCACTCTCGCCTTCCTCCTCCTGTGTGTTTTCCAAGGTATTGGAATGTGGAGAAGAAAAGATCCTCACTTTGACAGAGGTGGAACGATTCAAAGCTTTGGCTGCCCAGTTTGTCAAACTCCTTCGGTCCCAAAAAGATAACTGCCTTATGATGACAGATCTGCTTACGGAATATGCTAAAACTTTTGGTTACACATTTCGTCTCCAAGACTACGATGTCAGTTCAATTTCGGCTTTAACACAGAAACTCTGCCATGTGGTAAAGGTGAGCAGATTTTTACTTTCATGGATGAAAACATGGCGGCAGCATCTTCCCCGGGGTGTTTACCTGTGCTTAGCATTTCCTCGTTCACCCCTGGCACTAGTCACCGCTTCACTGCACGTGCTTCATATGCCATTAATACGTTACTAGGTAGCAGGAGCTGACTCTGGTTTGGCAGGTAAGAGTTCTGCACTTGCCCTTGTGTGTTTCTTAGAGGCCTTGCCAAAGTAATGTCCCTTTGAGCCGATGAGGTCTCTGTTTTATCCGAGGGTGTTTCTTCTCAGGAGTAGCCATCTAAGCGGACTGTGGTCTCTGAAGTTGTGGGGAGACTATAATCACAGATCTCTTGCCCCTCCCAGATTCTGACAGACTTGAGTAGATTCAGGAGCAGGCTAGGCTCACAGCTGTCTTTGTTGCTGTTAACAGGAGGTCGGGGAGGCTAACTTCCTCATCCTGCCCTGGGCTGAGCTGACCCTCCCCGTCCCAGGTAGAGCAGCTGGACCGTTTCAAGCTGCCTCCTGCACGGGACCAAGAAAACTCACTATAAGGAGGGAGAAGTGAAAGGGAAAATGTACCTAGTGGGGGCAGCCCCAGGTACAGATCTGGAAGGAATCCAGTTATGTACTGTCTGGTTAAAGGGAGAAGAACCTCCACAGGAGACCGAGAAGGAGCTGCCGGAGAGCAGGAAGGACACTAGGAGTGTGGCGCAGTCCCGGTGCCGCCTGCTGGGAGGACGGGTGAGGCAGGGACTAGCGTGACCTGCAGGCCTAGCTAAGGTGGGGGGGAGCTTAGGGTTGCTGGCCAAGACGGCGTCAGCATCAGTGTGTGGGGACCAAAGAAAGGCACACGGAGTGGGTTGAGGCAGGAGGAGTGGGACATGACAATGGTGACCAGTCCTGCAGACAGCTTTTCGGCTTGTGTGCTTGTGAGGGAGGAGAGAGCATGGTGAGAGGAGACCGCGGGACGGAGTGGACCAGTGCGCTTTCTGGTGGCTGCTTTGCTCCCAGTGGAGAGACTTGAGCATGTGTGAGAGCCACAGGGGAAGAGAAGATAAATACCCAAAGGCGAGACGGGGTGGCGGGGTGGGGGTCCTGAGGAGGCAGGCCTGGGAATCGGCGTTCAGCGGAAGGAGGCACAGCCCTGATATTCGTTCTGTGACCAAAGGGAGGGAGTGGAGGGTGGAGGCAGTAAGTTTGATGTTCCTCCCTGGGAAGAGGAGGGAGGTACCTGAAGGAGACAGGATTCACAATTGAAGTGGCCACCGTGGTGCGTGGGACCCGCTGGGACCTCAGGCAGGGTGCTAGGAGTAGGGGGAGCTCCGCAGGGGGATGGCAGGGCCCGTGGCGCTACCGTGGGGACGCTCAGTGGTGCAGGGCTGCTTTGGTGCAGGTGCAGGGGAAGCAGACAGTTGGGCTGAAGGTGGGAGTTTGCCAGATAGTGCAAAGAAAAGACACAGGGACAAGGGAGCTTCCAGAATATGACCAGAAAGGCAATGAATTAATGGCCCATCAGCGCCAAGGTGGATGAAGGAGGAACGTGTGAAGAAGGGAGAGGACTTGAATTGGGAGGACATGGGAGTCCATGCAGGTGAAGCTGGAGAAGGGGTTAAGAAGAGCCGATCGTTGGAATCTCTTTCCGGTCTCCCACCCCAGCGTCTGCCCCCAGGCTTCCTTTCACGTGTGGCCTGCGTGGGAGGTTTGCATGAGCTACATGGGAAGTGGGCGGTAGCTGGTAATCACAAGTGTGACCTGGGAACAGGGGTCTGCAGTGGAATCGAGTAGGAGAGGATGTGCCTGGAGATGGGGTGGGTGAGGAACGGAAAGGCCACGGGGTGGGATAGGCCCCCTGGATGCTCAGTCACCCAGCGTGTGAAGGCAGTGGTGGGCTCCAGTGGATTGCAGGTCTAAGCCGTGACCAGAGATTTTGATGAGCGTGGGTGGGTGAGTGGGGAGTTGGAGCGTCAGCAGTCAGCATGGGGAGGGATCGGAGGGGCTCTGGTGTGCTGCCCTGCCTGCTGCAGCCTCTCCCAGGAGCCTCTGGGAAATGCTGATGCCCGGACTTCACCCCTGCCTCCAAGATTCTGATGTAATCAGCCCCAGTGCGCTCTGAGCGTTGGCATTTTTTGTAAGCTCCCCAGTTGGTTCGGTCGTATAGCGTGGGTTCAGAATCAGGAGCTGTCTCTAAGCATCAAAAGAGCAGGCTTTTATTTTTTTCTCCTTGAAAGGCTGGAGTTGTAGCAATGGTCTGGGCATCTGAGAATATGGCCCGGATTCCCCTAGGCTTGAATCTGTTGATTGATTAAACCCTGCGTCTGCAGAGGAAATCTGTCCTCGAAATCTCCACAAATCTGTAACCATGATAAGTGGGGTGGGGGGCCTATGTACTAACCTCCTGTCTTGGCTCTGGGTGAGCGTCCAAACCAGGGACACACTGGGATTGTGATGGTTTCTCAGGTGCTACTCACCTCTCTGCCTCTGAGGACCCAGAGCCCCAGGGAGTACGAGCCTGTGATTACCCAGCCCTTACTGAGGCACTGAGACCTGTAGTCTTGGCTGGGAAACCAGACGGGGCAGTTCTGTAACAGTAAACTTGGTTTGCGTACCAGCACCTAAGCACGCGCATACTGAAGCTCTGCCTGTTTTAAGTCCGGTGGCGGCTCAGTTCACAGACTTGTTCCTCTGCCCAAGGCCTGCAGCTCTTGGTTAGCACGTGCCTGTTTCTTCACATGCTCTTTGGTCTCCCATTGCTAACCTGTGTCTTTTCCAGAAGGTCCCCCTTCCAGTGCACTTCATCACTCCAACCCTGTATCTCCTCGAGAAGCGAGGGAGAGACATGTAGTCAAATAGGAAAATACCCACTTGCTGGCTAGTGATGATGGACTAGAGGAGTGCGGGTGCCTTTAGTCAGAGTGGGCCTTCAGTCTACTCTGGGACACAAAGGTGGGGTGAGTCAGTCTGCAGAGCAGCCCTGTGGACCGTCACCTGCAGTCCAAACTCCCGCCTTGAGCGCAGAAACCTTCAGTTCAGGGTCTTGGGCCCCTGGATGTCGGCCGGCCAGTCTTCCCTCCTTCCATAGGGGAGTGGAATGAGTGCCCTAAGAGAGGGCTGGTATCGATGGCTGTCTGATTGTGGACCAGCAGAAAGGGAGGGTACAGCTCCCACTCTGGTGTCCCACGGCAGCTGAAAACAAACTCACGCACTCACTTACGAGTAAGAGAAGGAAGTAGAGGTTTTCCCTCTATTGGTCTCCCTAGCCCGAAGGATAGTAGCTGAGTCAGGTGGCCGTGGCCCAGTGTGCCGCTCTTGAGTTGGGAAACTCTGGGACTCTTGTTCCCCCAGATTGCTGACATGGAGTCGGGCAAACAGATTCAGCTGATCAACCGCAAGTCCCTGCGCGCCCTCACTGCCCAGCTACTGGTGTTGCTGATGTCTTGGGAAGGAGCCTCCCACCTTTCTGTGGATGAGCTCAAGAGACATTATGAAACTACTCACAGTGCTCCCCTCAACCCCTGTGAATATGGATTCATGACCTTGACTGAACTTCTGAAGAGTCTGCCCTACTTAGTGGAGGTACGAGTGCTAACGGTTCTGTAGAGCCATCTTACTGAGATCTGCTGGACTGTTCCTGGGCACCTGACGGTCTGGGTTAGAGGGTGTAGAGTGGGAAGGGACCAGTCTGTCATTTTGTACTTGAACAAACCGAGTCAGAGCAGGGTTGCAGGCACCTTGCCCAAATGAGTGCCCAGCTAAGAGGGAAGCCGCGGCCTCCTGAGTCCTGAGCTGGGGTGTTTTCATGCTACACCAGGCTGCAGTTTGCTACTGTTAGCACTTTCTGACAAGATGGATGGTGTGGGGGCAGGGAGGGGGGCTGTCATCAGTCAGACACTGGTCAGAAGGGAAGGCTGGTGACCCGAGTACTCTTTTAAGAATAGCACTTAAGATGAAAAGAATCATAGGAGAATATTACAGATGTAAATTAGCCCCCCTCCCCTGGCCAAGTTATCAAAATTGACCCAAGAAGTTAAAAATTAGACCAGTTGGGGTGCCTGTGGCTCAGTCAGTTAAGCATCTGCCTTTGGCTTAGGTCATGATCTCAGGGTCCTGGGATCAAGTCCCGCGTCGAGCTCCTTGCTCAGCAGGGAGCCTGCTTCTCCCTCCCCCTCTGCCTGCCGTTCCACCTGCTTGTGCTCTCTCTCTCTGTCAAATAAATAAATAAAATCTTTTTAAAAAAATTAGACCAGTTACCACAAGAGAGGCTGTAAGATCATTGAAATTTTACCAGTGAAAAAGACACCAGGCCAGATAGGTTGTTAACAGTTGGATTTTTAACTAGCTTTAAAGAATTACTCCCAGGGACAACCTGGGTGGCTCAGTCGGTTAAGCGTCTGCCTTCGGCTCGGGTCATGATCCCAGGGTCCTGGGATAGAGTCCCGCGTCGGGCTCCCTGCTCCATGGGGAGCCTGCTTCTCCCTCTGCCTCTGCCTCTCTCTCTCTCTCTCTCTCTCTCTCTCTCTCTCTGTCTCTCATGAATAAATAAATAAAATCTTAAAAAAAAAGTTAAAAAAAAAGAAAAGAATTACTCCCAACTTCCTAAAAACCATTCTAGGCCATATTAAAAACAAAACAAAAAGACAACAAAAACAAAAAACCTCACCACTTGATTTTATGAAGCCAAAGCAACTGTAACACCAAAAACCTAACTAATACAGTCCCCCAAAAGACCATGATTCTAAGTAGGGTATTAACCAGTAAAGTCTAGCAAGGTGGAAAGAGTGCTATCCCATTGTTACCATATAACCATGTGATTGATAAATAATTCAGAGATACTGACAGAAGCTCTCTCCTTGGCCAAACTCGGGCCAGGCGCTTGGGAGCCGCCTTCTACACTAGACTGCAACCTTGGATGTCTTGGTAATTTTCCATCCACAAATACCCCCTCCCTCCTTAGCTATAAATCTTCACTTTTCTTCGTTGTATTCAGAATGGAGCCCAATTCTGCACTGAGGTTCTTTCCTTTCCTTTTATTGCAGTAGTTCTTTTTTTTTTTTTTAATATTCTTATGTTAATCCCCATACATTACATCATTAGTTTTAGATGTAGTGTTCCATGATTCATTGTTTGTGTATAACACCCAGTGCTCCATGCAGAATGTGCCCTCCTCAATAGCCATCACCAGGCTAACCCATCCTCCCACCCCCCTCCCCTCTAGAACCCTCAGTTTGTTTTTCAGAGTCCATCGTCTCTCATGGTTCTGCAGTAGTTCTTGAATAAAAACTATTTTTCCCACTAACTACTGTCCAGCTCTGGTTTGTCCTCACAATATCACATCCAACATTTTCAGAGCTCTGTTAATTATCTTTAAGGTGAACAGTGGTTCTAGGTAGCGTAAATGGATGATCCAAGACAAAAGGCTTTTCCATGGCCAGCTTGGGTTGGGAAATATTCCTTCCCTTGGAGATTGTCAGTGCACATTAAAGACTCTGGAAAGGTTTATGGTAAAGAAATTTGTTTACTTGAGGACAGAAGAACTTCGGGGTTTCTTCCCTTAAAGAAGACTAATGTGGTCATCCTGCAGCACAGAGTTCCTTGGATCCCCACTTTGGGCTAGGGGGTTCATTGGCCTCAGTCCCTGCTGTCTGATGCAGTCCTCTCACTCTGGGGATTTGTCTCCCCGCCTCACTGTCTCCTTTTGTTTGAGACCCCATATCGGCCAGTTCCCTTCCTTTCTGACAATGCTATTTCCCCAGACCTTTGCCATCTTAGATGCACAGATAGAATTGAAGTTTGCTCTAAGGTAGCACTTTCTGTGGGAGGAGATCCTTGAATGAGAGCCCCCTCCTCCCAAGCTTAGTGCCCATTTTCAAGTTGACTTGGCGCCTTTTCACTCTCAGCTGAAGGCCCAGACTCCCTGGAGGGGGCGGGGCGGGGGGGGCAAGGCTAGTCACTGGAAGTTTTTTTTTTTTTTAGATTTTATTTATTTATTTGACAGACAGAGACAGCGAGAGACGGAACACAAGCAGGGGGAGTGGAAGAGGGAGAAGCAGGCTTCCTGCTGAGCAGGGAGCCCGATGTGGGGCTCGATCCCAGGACCCTGGGACCATGATCTGAGCCGAAGGCAGACGCTTAACGACTGAGCCACCCAGGCGCCCCATGGAAGTTTCTTTCTTTTTTTCTTTTTTAAGATTTTGTTAGCAAGTGCGTGCGCACAAGCGGGGGGGCGCAGAGGGAGAAGCAGGCTCCCCGCTGAGCAGGGAGCCAGACATGGGGCTTGATCCCAGGACCCTGGGATCATGACCCAAGCCGAAGGCAGACACTTAACCAACTGAGCCACCCAGGCGTCCCACTCTGGAAGTCTCTAATGCTATGTTTTTCTCTTGAACCAGGTTTTCACTAATGATAAGACAGAGGAGTGTGTGAGGCTCACGAACCTATATTTATTTGCCAAGAACGTGCGGTCTTTACTTCATACTTACCACTACCAGCAGCTTTTTCTCCATGAGTTTTCCATGGCCTATACCAAGTATGTCGGAGAAACACTGCAACCCAAGACCTATGGCTACAGTAGTGTGGAAGAGCTCTTGGGAGCAATCCCTCAGGTGGGTATTCTCGGAGGTTCTTGGAGAGTATCTTCCTGGAGAGCCCCAGGCTCACTCTCCTGAACACAGTCATGAAATGCTGCCAGGCTAATGAAATGGCAGGCATTTTGAAAAATGTACTGTTGGCATTAAAGGAATGATTCTAGCGTTTCTGCTTGGTTGTGCAAGCCTTTATTAAATCCGTATATGCCAGGTGAGTAAGTTGTAGCCCCTTCCTCAGAAAGGTGTCAGGTGATGGACAGTCAGGGCACCTGGCAGGTGACGAGGCAGTGTGGTCAGCGCAGCCCTCCATGGGTACCCTGAGGAGGGCCACGGGCAGGGCCCATGCCCAGGCTCGAGGTTTGTTCCAGAGCCGAGATGTCAGGGATTTATAGACATGAACCATGTGACGAAGAGGGGACAGTCTGGGCAGAGGAGATTGCATAAGCAGATGCAAAGCAGTGACAAGTAGTGTGGAACGTTGAGGGCATTAAAAACCAGGCAGGGACCTACCAGTGCAATGAGAGCTCACTTAAAGAGGGCCTTGCTCCTCCGGGTGAGCAGAAGGACCTGGAGGAGAGAAGTGGGGAGCCTCAGGTTTGTGTGTGAAAAGCACCAGTGTCACTGCTGTGTCCAGAGTAGCAGGAGGGGTGGAGGGAGCTTGGTGAGGACCTTTGCCATGGCCGGAGCCCAGGTGAGAGTGATAACGAGACCGAACCCTCTTGAAAGTAATGCAAGAGACAGTGAAGGACCCAGGGAGGCTGAGATTGGGACTCAGTGCAGACGCATGTGGGGGAGTGCTGGGAGCCAGGGGCCTCTGCTCCCACTCTTGCTTGGCTGAGGAGTTGAAGAGAGGACTCTGTTTCAGGATTAGGACCAGGAGCTTAGTTTGAGGGGTCTGGAAGGTCCCCATTAGTTCTCTTAGGGTATATTTAGTTTCTGGAGAAAATAGGAAGGACTCTTGTGTGAGAACTGTCTCCTTTAACAGACCAGAACTTGTGTTGGGGAGATGGTCTTTCTGAGAGCCCTAAAGAATATTTTTAAAGCTGAGTCTCACCATTTTTAGACTACACGTCTTCTTGTAAGAGGCGTGTCTCTGCCAGCTTCTATTACTTTAGAAGCTAAAGAAAGTATAGAAAAATTTTCCTTGGCATTAGTTTCTAACTTCTAATATATTTAGGTCAGTGCAACAGGTCCCATTCTTCCTGGATTTAGGGTTTATTTCCCCTCCTTTTCCACTGCTTAACCAGTAGTATGTCTTGTGTGCAGGTGGTCTGGATAAAAGGACATGGTCATAAGAGAATTGTAGTGTTAAAAAATGACATGAAAAGTAAGTAAGCACCCATCCCCTCCCTGCTTCAGAAATCCCGGTTCTCTCACTGACTTTTCCTTCTGACGGCTGCTCTTGGTCCCCCAGGTCGTTTGAGTTCACTCGGGCTTGCCCCCACCCATCCTGAAAACCAGCCCTTGGCCACAGAGTGCTTCTCGGAGGTGCCCGAATCTCGCACAGCCGTGGAACTTGAACTTGAAGCAGGCAGCGATGGTAAGCAAGGCACAAGACAGCCAAGCTTGCGAAATTCTCGAAGAACTGGTGGGGTGTGGGCTGGGAGTGGGCGGGGGCAAGGACCACAGTGGGCCATCTTCATGTATTCTCCAAAGCAGTCTGGTGTTCGGTTGGTAACAGAAAAATGAGCCTGCATTTCATAGCATTTTATGGTTCCTGGTTCAGGTTCTTGAAGGATGTTGACACCCCTGTAATGACAATATGTCAGCCCAGTTCAGACTTCAGAGGAAAAAGTTTTTCTGACATTTGTTAAGCAGTATTTTAAGACTATTGCAATAGGGTCAACTCTGCTGCACACAGGGAGGGAGATGGAAGTCAACTCTGAGTACAAGGATGAACGGGGATGTTTTCATCAAGGAGCAGAGCGAGGGGAGAGGTGGGGGGCATATCACCCAGTGGAAGACATCAGGGGTGGAGGATTGAGGGCCTTGGTCAGAGAGCAGAGGTGGGGAGTACTCGAAGAACTGACTTCCCAAGATGCCTAAGACTGGGTTTGGTAAGGACCGGATAGACACAGAAGGCCAAGGTCAAGGCCTAGTGGAGAAGAGGACACAAAAGGGCCAGGCTCAAGTTGGATGGAGAGAGTCTTTGTCACAGGGCCTCCCTGGGAGAGACTTGGTAATAATGCATAAATAATATGCAAAACAACATCAATCCACTCAGATTTTATGTGGAGCCTCCTTTGTAGATAGAAATCGACTAATTTGAGCTCTGTAGCAATTTGTAACTTTATTGAAAGACTTTTGAATCCATTGCTGCATATGAGACTTTTATCTTTGTATGACTCTGTAATCACTAATTGGAAGTGTTACTGTGGCCTGTATGTGGAGGACACATTTCACGTTTTATAAAGCATGGGAATGGAGCTCCCGCCCTCAGCTGTCAGCACAGCCTACAGGGAAGTTACCTCCCGTCTCCGAATGAGGGACCCAAGTTCCAGGAGGTTAAAGAGCTTAACCAGGATCATTTAGTGAGGGAGTGATAGAACTGGGGCCCATGTCTTAGGATTCAGAGCTTTTACTCATTTTAACTACTTTATACCCCTTCCAAGGACTTATTTCCCCTCTTTGGATGCTGATTGTGGAAACATTTTTTTTTTTTGGCTTCTGCCCCTTGGGGCATTGCTGTTCCTGAGAACACAAATCAGGAGATCCTGGCTTGTGGCATTTCATTTACCAAAGAGTGATCCAGACCTTTCTGTTAACGGCTTTTTTGTTGTTGTTGTTGTTGTTAACCTTGAGTTCTTGAGTACTTCCTGGCCTTTTTCATCTTGAAGGCTGAGACAGCCTCAGGCACAGACTTGTGATAGACTGCTGTCCTGAGTCGAGCCCCGACCTGCCTTCTCTGTCTAGGGCCCCACCAGATAGAGCAGGAGCTTCTCCGCCTGACCAACGACTCCCCTGTGGACCTTCTGTGTGCACCCGTCCCTTCGTGCCTGCCGTCCCCTCAGCTGAGACCAGATCCTGTCATCCTCCAATCTGCTGATCTCATTCAGTTTGAGGAACACCCTCAAGAGCCTTCTGGTAGGATGCACTGTGGTCGCGGGGGTTTTCTCTCTGGGTTAAAAAATCAAAGCACGATGCCGGTAAGGGAAAAGTTTGACGGAGGTGGGGAGAAACTATATTTTCAGGCACAAGTATACCTGCGCCGATTATTCAGGACACTCTCTTCCAGTCAGTTTTCCTGCAAAGCTGGGTTCACAGCCCGGGTTGGCTTGGGGAGCCTCCAGCCCGGGAACAACGGCAGGTCTGGAGGGATGACTCAGCTGGGCCGTGAAGCCCACAGAGGCGTGTGTGGAGGGCTTCCCGGGCTTGTGTTGCCTGCCTGCATAAAGGTGCAGCAGCTCGTGGGCACACCCGGTACCCCACGTGCGTGCATGGCAGCTCTGGGCCGGCCTAGAGGTGAATGATGGCTCCAGGTCGGGGCCTCGTGAGGGGTATGAGCAGGGGAGGGAGGGCCATCTGTGACTTGAGCTCCGGACCCTGCACGGGGAGCTGAGGAGGGATGCGAAACTGGCTGCGGCGAGCACCGCCTGGTGCCGGCCCCGCACTTGGGCTCCCAGGCACACTCACACCTCATCTCACCGCAGCCCTGCAGGGCAGGCGATGGAGGGCACAGCTTGGCCTGCCACCAGCGACCACGCTGGCCCCAGGCTGCCGGACTGGAAGTGGCCGAGCTGAGATTTGAACCCCAGGCTCCTTGTCTTGCTGTATCACCTGACCTCCGGAGAGGTGGCCCATCTGCTCTGTCGAGGCACCTTCTCTGTCGCCTTCATCTGCCATAATGGGTTCTTCTCCACTCCACTTACTGTTGCCAGGGGGAAGCCAGGGACAGCCTCGTGTTGCCCAGTGAAAGAACTGAGGCTGTTTATCGGGAGAGTAGGAGGTAGGGAAACCTGCCACTGGAAGAGTAACGTGTGAAAGAAGCAGGAGTGTGCCCCTCTAGGAGGCACGGCGGGAGCCGGCGCGAGACGGATAGCAGTGCGCCCGTGGGGTTGCGGCTTTGGTGCATTTCGCCTGCAGCAGGCCCAGTACTCAGGGCTCGGCCAGAGAAAGAGCAGCCTGTAAACACTGCAGGAAAAATGGCTGTGTTTCACTGCCTCTGTGCACTTCTCTCCCTGTCTCTGTCCGCCTTAGATCCACGCAGGACACAGCCCTCCGTCAGCGGAATGCGCTGGGGCTTCCTGACACTGAGACCCCTCCTCGTGGGAAAGTCGTTAGGTCCCATGAGGCTCGTGGGTCTTTAACAACCTGACACAGTGAATGGGCAGAGAATCCAAACTGGGGAAAAAATGCTTCTGCACTGTTGCCTGTTGAGTTATAGCCCAAAGTGAAGCTTCCTAAAACTGTAATCCCAGGGAGAGAGAGCTGAGGCGCCATTTATTTCTAAATATCTGACTCACATGACGTGTTGGCCACATAGCTGATATGTAAATTGCAGCATGGGCGTGATGTTTGGTGGGTGATTTTTAAAAATATTTTTTGAGATGATACGAGGGAGAAACTAAAAACCCCACACGTCTTGCAGGTCCTAGAACTGAATGTGTTTGCTTTTTGGTGTTTACAGAAATTATGATTTTAAACCAAGAAGAGAAAATTGAAATTCCAGTACCAGTAAAGAACAACAGCCCAGCCTTGGACTCCAGCTTCTCTGGCATCTCAGCAGCTGTCCCAGTGCCTCCCTGCCCCTCCTCAGAAACCTCAGAGTCACTGCCCAGCAAGGACCCCGTGGAAAGCCCAGCCAAAAAGCAACCCAAAAATAGAGTAAAATTGGCAGCCAATTTTTCCTTTGCACCTATAACCAAGCTTTGACTCGCGTTTTGAACATAGAATTAGGATGGGGAAACACTGTCTGATTCTGCACACAAAAGTGGGTTCGAAAAACACAGCCTTTTCCGTTTGAATGCAAACCCCCTAGAAGCCAGTTCATCTTCAGATGTATCCCATAACGTTTGGTTTCTTTTACATTGAACACAGCTTTAGAGCTGAAGTGTTTCTTTTTCTCCTCCTCTAATTATTTGGAAAAACAAACCAAAAAAACAACAACAACAAAAACCCCAAAAACCTCCTGGCATCTGTTAAGGAATCCTTAATACAGCTTACCAAATTTTTCTTAATTATTCTGAAATGTAATGGTGTTCCGTAAGGAGAAAGCAGTGAGACCTCAGCTAGAAGGGAGTGGTTTTACTGCCATTAAAGCCACATCCGTGGTAGAATCTTACACGTAGCATAAGGTAGCCTCTCAGCCTTTGCTTACTGGTGTTTCCAGACAGTACGAATCAAGTGCATGGTGTGTGATACCGCAGAGCCTGCTCCGCGGCCCTGCGCGTTCCCATACGGAAGCAGAAGGGCAGGTGAGGCGGGGAGAATGTATTTTCGGGCTGGATATGAAGCTTCCTGGCTTCCATGTGACTTGTAAGCGTGCCTTGTTTGTTTTATTGAACTATGTCTGTAGTTGACAAATGTGGCTTCATCACAAATTTTTTTAACACTGTTTCCGCTTCGGGGTGCCATGTGGGAGCTTTCTAGAAAGTTGAGGATGTTTTAAGCTTCCCTTTTATGTTACGTTCCAGTGTGATATGGATTAGGTTAAGGAAAAGGAGATGGTCTTGGTGTCATGAATTTAAAGTCAGCATTTGAATTCCAGCACACAGTATTGTGTGTCGAGCGGCAGTGTTGGGAAGAGAGTCTGATTTTCTAAAATATGCATGAAATGCATAAATTACAAATCAGAGCTGAGGGGCGAGGTGCTTTAACAGGAGTGATATCGATACTCTTTCCTCTAGGAAGAGACAGAAATTCAATCTCTACGTGTGAAGGCCAAGGTTGATCATCTTAACCTTATATTTGTAATTTTAAACCTGGTTTTGGTAGCTGGGAAGCTTTATGTGTGAGTGTGTGGGTGGGGGGGGGGGCTCAGTGTCTTTTAATAGTGTCTGCTTTTACTGTTACTTCTCGCTGTTGGAAGCATGTTTGGTTTTTTTGTGGTGTCTGATGTTGGCATTTGGGAAAAGCCAGCCTTTGAGGGAGCACTGCCCTGTGGAATGACCTTCGCCTCGAGGTGGCGGAGGCATCCGGTGACAGGTGGTCTCTCACCCCTCTTGGAGAAACCTGACATTTACAATGGGTTGTATTTGTTGGGCAAAAAGGCGGATTCATTCATAGAGCAGAAAGAACCTGTTGGCATAAGGTCTTCCACTACTGAGATGGTTTCTTTTGGGGAAAATGTTTATATTTTGTAATTTCTAGAAAGCCAGAAAATGGGCTCTGATTTCATAGCCAGCATTTTGATAAAATGCCACAAAACAAGGGCTCCAGAGAGATTTTTACAAGTCAGGTTTTTGTTCCCCAAAATCTTTAAGATGAAGCCAGTGGTTCCCAGTTCTCCACACATGGCCCCCAGTCGAGATGGAACAACCCTGGAAAAGCTTGCAAGCAGTATGGCCCTCTGCGAAGCCTCTCCGAATGAAGGCATTTCTCCTACAGACATAGTACGGCAGGAAGTCAAATGCAGATGTGCAATTTTTTTTTTTTAAGAAGCTTTTAACCAGTGTGAGAAGGTTGGTGTCGAGAACCTCAGTTGCCTTATTCTGAGACTTCTTAAGGCTGAGTTTGCACTCTTGGACTTTAGTTTTGCTCACCTAGGGCGGGATTGACTTTAAAAACGTCAGAGGTACCATTACAAGTCATGAGGAACAGTCTCAGATCAGTTTCTTTGGGCAACCGTCAAAGAAGAGCCTGCGGGTGCACGCTGTCATGGGAGTGTGGTCAAACCCAACCGTTCGCTGGAGTCGCCAGCCAGTCTGGGACGTGTGTGTAACTAACCGTCACTGTTGGAAGAAAAGAAAAGAAATAACAGCGTGAGCTCGTTGTGTCCGTGATGTACTCCACAATGGCCAGTCTGATTGCTATCTATTTTTTTATCCAGAGGCTTAATTAAATGATGTGACGAAATGATGTATGAGAATTAAGTCAAAGAAATTCTTTCTGGGTGGAAAGATGTACCAGATTAGATATATCTGTTTAAAGAAAAAAGACAAAAAGTTATCACCATAACCCCCTTTCCCATCTTGCACTGTTTGTTTCGGATCGGGCTTGGGGGAAGAGATGTTTTTCTTAACTGTCTACTTTTTTTGAACACTTTTTTTGTGATTCAAGTGCTGTTTTGTGTGTTGGGACCAAACAGTTGTCAATAAACTTTACAAAGCAAGCATCTAATTTGAGTCTTCCAAGTGCTGTGTGTCTGAGGGGAGGGGTGAGAAGCCAGTCCGACTAGTCCTGTCCTCTTTTCAAGTTGGGTTCCCCCAACTTCTCACCCCTTCTGAAAATCCAGCTGTTGGGGAGAGTGAAGTAATCTGACATTCTCGGGGCCCTTCTGACTTATCCTGCAGCCCTGGCAGGTGTCTCTCTGTACTGCCTGCCCGCCTCATGGTTAGGGCCCTCCGAGGTTTCCAGCCGAGTTCCAGTGTATAATCACATGTGGGGCAAATACAGTAACCACAAACACCTCTGGTTAGAAACCTGAGATAATCCCTCCGATCTCTCTTCCCATGAGAGAAATCCATTTTGCAGGCTACCTTGTTTTTGGTTACTGCCTGGCATGCTTTTCCAGTAAGCCCATTTGGAAAAGACTTCTTTCACCGATTCCACGGTGAAGCCCTTCCCCTAAGACCACCGTGACGCCCGCCCCCCACCCCCTTGCAAGAATCTGAAAGGACCTAGAAGACACTTGAATGTTGGGGTGAATTGCTTCTTCATGAAGTGCCATTTTTTTAATTCCAACACTAAACAGCTCTTAAAGACC
>NC_138373.1:24537467-24585903 GCF_054177405.1 Leptonychotes weddellii
GCGCACCTGTCCATGCAGAGGAGACTGGTGTCGACATCTAGAACCTGGCTCCTGATGCTTCACCCTAGCTGTTCCCTCCACCATGAGGAGCATGGTGCTCTGGGATGTCTGTCCTCTGCTTTCTAGCAGCTTCACGTGGGCAGGGACCCAGTCATGGCTCAGAAGCATCCCCGCTGCCTCCCCCACCAATGGGCTTGCTCCGTGGATTGGAACAGGTCACATGCTGGTCCTGGGACTGCGAGAGGAGCAGGCACCCAGACTCACTGCCCCATGGCAGTGGTCCCACCACTGCCTTGCCGGACCTGCACCGCCTGACGGCATGCTCCCACGGTAGCCGGCCAGTCTCCGGGCTGCTGCTGTGTTAACAGCATCAGCGTCACCTCATGCCACTCTTTGGGGACAGACTGAGCCCATTTGCTTGTTTGCATTGATACTTCCCCAGGAAAGTTCTAGTCTCTCCCTGGGAGGAAGGCAGCCCTGGGAAATAGGAAGCAGCTGCTCGCCTTTGGGACGGGGTCAGCAAATTATGAAAATGGCAACAAAGAGAGAAGCCCTCACTTCTCAGGTGCACAGGGCCAGGAGCCTAGAAGATCTCAGCTCCGAATATAGAGGAGCAGGACCTTCCTCAGCGAGACGAGGAGAAGAATTAGCATTTTCTGGGTAGGAAGTACTTGGAAATGGGGGACTCCGAGCACAGAGGAGGCGAGCGGAAGCTCAGTAGCCACCGCCGCAGTGTGGAGAAGCCAGGAGCTGCTGCAGTGGTCAAGGGCGGGGTGGCGCCATCTCCAACCGCTGCAGGCAGCTCATGGGAAGGCCTCTGCTTCCACCTCTGCCAGGAAGCCCTCCCGGCTGGGCTGCAGGGCCTGGCACGGGAGAACCCCCACTCCCACCTTTCCCCTGCCTTCTCCCTCAGAGTTTCTGATGTCGCTCACAGTGAGTGCAGATGAGCCTGCCCACGGGCCTGCAGGGCTCCCGCCCTCCGTGTTAGCAGCCTCTGAATCTGGTGTGGGGCCTGGGTGCGGAATCAGGAAAGACCTCTCCGTTCTTGAGTAGAATCCCTGTTTCGCTCCCCTACGTGAGGAGGATAATAGGGTTTTACACATGGACTCTGAGTCCTGACCCCTGCCAACCTCCTGCATCTCCTCTCTGTTCTGAGTGAGGGCCCCAGGTTTTGTTGGCTGTCATCTGGAAGCCACCTGTAAATCCCGGAGGCTGTCCACAGGTCCCTGCCACATGGGCCTCCCTCAAAATGGCAGCTTAGCTCATCAAACCCACGAGGAGAATCTCCAGTCTACTGAGAGAGAGCCCCGCAGAATGTAACCAAACCAAGGGAGCGGCTTCCCATGGTCCTTGCCAACGTCCATCAGGTGGAAGCCAGCCACAGGCTCCCACACGATCCTGGAGGGAGTGACTGGGGAGGAAGGAAAGGAGTCCCGGGCTAAATCCGCTGAGGGTCAGCAGTCAAGTTTCAAAGCGGCAAGAGCCCTGATAGACCCACTTGCTGTCCACCCATTTTCCACCTCCTAGTGCCGAGGTTTCCAGATGGGAATGGGAGGCCACAGAGGCTGACCAGAGAAGCACCCCCTCTGACCCAGCCAGTAATTCTGGGCCGGCCATGTGACCATTAAAAAACAGGACAACAGGCCCAAAATGGAATTGCTGATGCTAAGCTCCGTGTCAGCACACCGAGACGTGACTACAATTTCGGCGCTCCCAGAAATGGAATCCTAAACCAGTCAATCAGGAATAGTCTGATCAGCACTAGCCAAGTAATGGGACTGCCAGACCCCTGTCCTCCCCTAAAGGAAGGTGGCCTTGCAATAGCCAACCTGCTTGTGTGCCTAGTATAACTTCCGGTTCCTGCTCCCTCCTGCGTGTAACAGCTCCTCAGAGAGAGCCTTCCTCTCTGTTCCACTGGTACTGCCTGATTCGAATTGATTTTTGCTCAAGTAAACTTAACACTTTTTTAAAAGATTTTATTTGTTAGCGAGAGCGCACAAGCAGGGGGAGTGGCACGCAGAGGCGGAGGGATAAGCAGGATTCCTGCCGAGCAGGGAGCTCGATGCGGGGCTCGATCCCAGGACCCTGGGATCATGACCCAAGCTGAAGGCAGATGCTTAATGGTCTGAGCCACCCAGGCGCCCCTAAACTTAACATTTTTAATATGCCTCAGTTTATCTTTTACCATGACGCAGGCCAGGGCAGGCCTGGCAGACCCCGTGCTGGGGTCCGGGAGACCCCGAGGAGTACAAGTGCCCAGAGCTGTTGCTGTGAGCCTCACCGGGAGACTCTGCCCAGGATAAAGCCCTGGAGGGAGGCAAGCAGAGAGGCAGACAAACACGGAGTCCAGGTGACAGTGCTTGAACCACTGGACTCAAGGGTACCCCACACCTCGGCCCGGGAACCAGGAAATGCTCTGATGTTTTGGCCTCTTTGGCTTCAATTTTGGTTACTTATGACCAGAGCATCCCACTGCAGAGCTCCAGCTCCACATGGGGGGTAGGGGGAATAGGGGGACAGAGGGGGCCACTGAGAGTTCCTGACAGCCTCCCGTGGACTCCTGTCCCCACCCCAGCCTCATCTCCTCCAACTCTTCTCCGTGCTGCATCTCGCTGCTGAAGTTTGTTCTCCTTTAGGGCCATCCCTGAACCCCAGAGTCCAGTAGCTGCCCCCTCCCACGCTCCCGCGGCCTCTGTGCTTACCACCATCCCAGTGGGACAAAAAGTCCACAACCGTTCATCAAAACCCAAACCCACCGCAGCTGCCCTTCCTGTGGGCGGAGGGGCAATGAACCACCTTATCAGTAGAGAAATAAACCTTGGTGGGGAGCGTGGGCCCTGGGGCCTGGAGTCAGGCTAGCATGAAGGCTGGAGGGAGCTGCATTGTTCCAATAAAGTGGGAGGGTAATTGCTCACGAGGAGGCCCGGGGACAGAGGTGAGCCCTTTGGCGGCTGGTAGCAAAGCTGGTGGGAATAGGAGCAGTCGATCTTCACTGGTGTGTGTGGCTATGATGTGAACCCACATCCACCTCCATACACATTTGGGAAGGTCGGCTTCCTGTCCCGAGGCTTCGGGCAGCTTGGTTTCTGTGGTGAGTTGATTGAGGAAAGGAGGTGAGTTCCACGTCGGACTTGGCAGGAGAAAGGAGGGGACAGCTGTGGAAAGGGATGTGAGGGGTGTGCAGAGCTAGTGGGGGCGCAGTCCGGTCATGTGTGACCTGGGGTGGGGCGGCCGTAAGCCCCCGGGAAGGTGCGGACACCTTGGGGAAGCATGTGCAGTGGACTCCAACTGACATTCAGGTTACAGTAACTTTTGTCACTGCAGCCTGTTCACGTGTCTGCTCACTGTCGGCTTCACGAAGGGAGGACCCAGCGGGTGTCACTCACCCTCTCCGCCCCAGGCCTTCCAGAACCATAGCAAGGCTTGAGCAGCCTTCTGATCCCTCAGCTTCTTCCCTTCAGCTGTGGCCAATAATAACCCGCTCTTCTAAGTGCGTTTTCTACCATGTGCATTGTTCTAAGCCCATCCCGCACAGCTGATGTCTCGTTAATGCCCCAGTGTTCTCTCCGTCTTACAGGTCTGGACACTGAGGTGCACAGAGGGGCAGAGATCTCCCAGGCTCACCCAGGGAGAGGTTCAGCTGGGATTTTCACCCAGGCAGGCTGACTCCAAGCCGAAGCCCTTCATCACCTTCTAGATGGCTTTCCCTTTTGCTAATCCTGCTGGTCAGTGGGTTTTGTTCGGATTTACTGCCATTGAGGAGGCCTCCCCTCCTTCCCCCCACCTCGCTCCTGTTGGATGTCCATCTCTCTCACTAGAAGGTAAGTTGCAGGAAGGCGGGACCCTCCCTGTCTGGTTCATCTGTGTTCCCTGGTACCCACCATGTGCTCCATTCCCTGGCGGAATTAAACACAGGAACGGATGGAAAAATGACCTGACCTTTGTTCCTCAACTAGCTTCCCTGTGTGTCTTGCCCCAGCGCAGGACGCCCACCCAGCTGTCCTGTGGTTGGTGGCAGGTATCCGAGCCTTGCTGCTGGCAGTGGGCCCATTCTAACTGCTTCTTCTCAAGCTGTATTGGAGCTGAGCTGGTGCATTCCCACAGCTCAGGGCTGCCCGGCTGCCACGGAGCAGAGAGGTTTAGAAGAGGCTCAGCTGCTGCGGGCGTGGCCAAGGCTCACCTCCATTCGAGGACAGCTCAACCGGGAATGGGGTGTGAGGCTGCTGGGCTTAGAAATGAGAAATAAACACACTGAGCCCGACTGGCACCCTGCTCTCAGACTCAGGTCCCAGCTCTGCCACGGACATGCTGTGTGAACTTGGGCTAATCACTGCCCCTTGCTGAGCCTCAGTTTCCCCAGCTGCCACATGGAAGTGATGACCTCCCCCCCACTGCGATGGAACAGTGGGTGAGGGGCCACTCTCCTGCCTGATGCATCTGGCTGCTGGGCCAGCACCTTGCTGAAACTGCTCACACCAACCCCATCCTATTGCAATGTCCCCTGGGCCCTTTTCACAAAGTTTTGAAGGCCCCATGATGTCTGGGTCAAGTTGGATGCTGCAGAACACCCCCGCTCCTTGACACCACCAGGTGTTCCTTCTTCCTCCCCAGCTGCTCCTCCTGTTTGCTCCCTTAAACAATGGTGTGAGCAAGGGTGAGAAGCCCGAGGAACAGGGAGGAAGGAGGTGGGGAAGGCCCTGGAGGTGCTAACTCACCAGGCCCCAGCCCCAGGACTTGACCATGAGGGTGGGGGGCAGGTGCAGGAGAGCTGGAAACCGGCCAGATCTGCACATTAGGAAGGTCACTTTGGCTTCAGCGGGGTGTACAGGTAGATCAGAGAAAGAATTGGCAGGCAATCCGAGAAGTTCTTGGCACAGGGGATAATGTATGAGGGCCCAGGAGAGGGGCCAACAGACCGCATAGCCAGAAGAACCATAAAATCCCAAGAAAGCTTCGGTGCCCCCCAAAATGAGGCGAGCGGATGCCATGGGGCCAGGGATGTAGGGAGGGGCCAGGTCCAGAGTGCCTTTTCATCCACACGAGAGACTCTGGATTTCAACCGAAAGGTGTAGGCACCGTTTTGAAGAGGGGAATGACAACTAGGTTTGTGTTATTCAGAAAAGCAGCTGGCCACTGTGTGGACCGTGACCAGGTGCTAAGGAGGCTGGTTCAGAGCAAAAGGTAATGGTGGTTACCCTGAGGGTGTGGTCGTGTGCACAGACTCTAGGGAAACTTGGTTTCCTAAAGCTAAAGACTTGGCAATTGGGTGGATGTGTGGAGGAATAAACGAGCCGAGGTCACATCCTAGGATAATCTTTTGTGAGATGGGAAACTGCAGGGGAAGCTGAGGCAGTTTAGGATGGGGGTTGGCCAACTTTTTCTTAAAGGGCCAGCGTAAATATTTTAGGATTTGCCAGCCATGGGGTCTCTGTCACAAGTATTCAACTCTGCTGTTGTAGCCCCCAAAGCAGCCGGAGACAATATATACACAAATGCTCTTGGTTACCTGCCAACAAAACTCAATTTACAATAAACGGGTGATGGGACCGTTCACTGGCCCCTGGTTTAGGATATGTCACATTTGATGTGCCTTCTCTGGTTCCAAATGGAGAGTCTAGGAAGCAGTCGGGGAAGTGGGTCTGAGTACAGGAGAAAGGTCTATTCTAGGTGAAGGAGGGAATCCAGGAGCAGTCCGGGTGCAAAGGCCTTCTACGGCCAGGAGTGGGGAAGAACAGAATGCTGAGGGCCAGGCCCTGAGGTCAAGGAAGAGAGAATGGAGACTGGAGAGAGGTCCTACTGGGTGGTGGGAGGTTCGCCTCGAGATGGGGCATGTTGGCAGTGTCATACCTGGGCCATAACACCCCACAGAGCTAGTGTGAGGGTTGACTGTGTGGGTGGGATGTAAATGTGGGGTGCCAGAATATGCCACCACAAGGAATGCCCCTTTGGCATATGGATTATTTCCGAGCTAAAGGCCCTTGAGAACCAACAAGTGCAGAGAAAGCTCTCCTTTTATAAACGCAATCTCCCCTTTATAAAGGAAATTTCCATTCATAAAAGATGTCTCTCTCTCCCACACCAGGAGGAGAAGTCTCATCAGTGGAGAAGGCAGGTCTTACATCTGCATAACAAACCTAACCACACAACTCTTGTTTACCATACTTCTTCTGGCCCTCTTCCCAGAACTTGCTACCCTATTGGAAGCCCAAAACCCCTTTTCCTTTTAGTTCAGATGGTATGTGGGTTCAAGTTCTAAGGACCTCTTTGGGTTGTTCATTGCCCAGTGCTCCCACATGTACTTGTTTTTCTCTTGGTCTTCTGTCTTTGGCCCATCTCACTGAAAGGACTCCAGCTGGAAGACATGAGATGGGTAAAGAAAAGAATTTTTCCTTCCCTACATAACCACATGATGACATCCCCAGTCAGAGGGGTCAGGGATAAAAGAGTGACAGAAACCAGATTTAAATAGGGTGAGGATGGCACTAGAGATGGGGAATGAAGACAGCAAGATGGCGGACAATTCTCAACATGTAAAGCCATGAAGATGGACAGAGAGATGGTGGCTGCAGGGGAAGATGGAATGGAGTGCTAGTTGGTTGGTTGGTTAGTAATGGGAGAGATTTGTTTCAGTTCTGATGGGGAAAGAAAGACCTTTTGAGACTACAGGAGAAGGGATAGATTAATGATGATTCCACCAACAACAACCCATAGGGCGTTGCTCAAAGGACTTGGGAAAACTTCACCTGTACGGTGGAAGTGATGAGAACATATGCCTCTGGTGTTGATGTGAGGAGCTACAGAGAAAATGCACACGTGGCTCTCAGTAAATGTTTCTCCTGTTGTATCTTTTCTGCTCCAGCTTCCAAAATGAGTGAGTCTGGGTCTGCAAGTTTTCCTGGCTTTGATGGCAGCCCTAGTGATCCGGGAACATCTTGAATTATTACTTTTTTCTGTTCTTGTGTGAAAGCCTGAATAAATGGTGGGGATTTTTGTTTGTTTAAAACGAATCAGTAGAATTAGCAGGAACATAAATTAGGTGTACCCCAGGGCTCAGGGTATGTACTAGAGGCAGGATTTTTATGAGGGTTTCGATCTCCTTTGGCTCATTGGATCAGTGAGTGACTGCTCTCTAATTGGTCTGAGGTCAAGCCTTCCAGACCCATGTTTTCTACAAAGAAAGAAGAGTGGCAGCCCCTTTGCAGCCTGGGTTTTTATTGCAAGAGTGGGAAGCATCCGTGGAGTGGCTTGAAGAGCGTTCCCCTCCCCCCGCCAAAATTCATGTCTACTTGCTATCTTAGGATGTGACCTTATTTGGAAATAGGGTCTTTGCAGAAGTCATTAAGCTAAGGATCTACAGGAAAGCATGGTGGGTTTAAGGTGCACCTTATAAGAAGAGGATAGGACACAGACACACACAGGACAAAATCATGCGAAGACAGAAGTGGAAACTGGGGTGATGAAGCCAAGGAATGCCAAGGGTTGCCAGGAGCCACCAGCAGCTGGAAGCAGTGAAGAATTCTTCCCTAGAGCCTCCAGAGGGAGCATGGCTCTGCCAACACCTTGATTTCAGACCTCTGGCCTCTGGAACTGTGAGAGGGTACATTTATGTTGTTTTAAGCCACCCTGGTTGAAGTACCATGTTATGGGAGTGTCCTGGAAAGCTCCCAGACTCTGGCTTCATGCTTGGTCTAGGGTAGAGAAGGAGGCCATGGGGTCCCCTAAGGCCAGTGTGGTGGCACAGACAGTGGCCAAAGACAGCCTCTTCTGCTTCAGAGTGGCAGGAAGTGATGTGCAGGCCAAAGCTCAGACTGAGGCACAAATACATCTGAGACAGTGGGAGGGATTGAGGGTGTGCTGCCCACTGGGGGGGCCATGGAACCCAAGGCTCCAGGGTCCTCAGTCAGAAATACTTTGTGTCAACTGCAAAGCTGGTGTGACTTGAAAGACCTTCAGATTCACTTTTGACTTACAAATATTTTTGAAAAAGGTGACCCTAAGAACTTTATTTTTATCTTAAGGAAAAATCAGAAATTCAGATAAAGCTCTGTCCCCCATGGTATTTATTTTGACATTCTTTTTTTTTTTTTTTCCAAGATTTTATTTATTTGAGAAAGCATGAGCACAGGAGGAGCAGAGGGAGAAAGACAATCAGACTCTGCACTGAGAATGGAGCCCGATGTGGGGCTCAATCCCAGAACCCCAGGATCATGACCTGAGCCAAAATCCAAGAGCCGTACACCCAACCAACTGAGCCACCCAGGTACTGTGACATTCTTGATAATACTGAAAAAGTAAAAACAGCCTAAATGTCCGATAGTAAGGAAAGGGTTAGTTAGATAGATTATGGCATAGCCACAAGATGGATTACTAAGCAGCCATCGCAGATATTTGTGAAGTGTTTAATGTTACAAAGAGCTCTTAATGATGTGGGAAAATGATAGTGATATAACGCTCAATGAAAAAAACTGGTTATAAAATGGTACAATATGATGCTGATTGTGGGGAAAAAAAAACACGTGAAAGGAAATCTGCCAAAAGGGCAGTGTGGTCTCGAGTTGGAAAATTTGTGGGAGATACAAACAGAAAACAAGAAACTTCTTTATACTTTCTAACTTTTAAAAGGTTTACTGGGTACATGGATGACTTCCATAATCAAGAAAAAAGTAAAAAAAAAAAAAAAAAAACGTTAAAAATGCTGTGTACATGGTTTCCATTTTTATTTTCTCTGATGGATGATTGCACATCAGCGAATCTTGAGTTACACGAACTACGTTAGGCCGGTCACGACACACACATGTACAGAGAGGTCACACGGGCTGTGCCGAGCTGGCTGTAGCAAATGTACATCAAGTTACACAGGTGGAATTATTAGGCTGATTAAAATACACCACCAAACGATGGGACACGGTTGGGTCAGGCCACCTCTCCCGCCCGCCACTGCTGTTTCCGGAGGTCTGTGTGTTAAGCTGGTGAGTGGTGTCCTGCTGGCACTCCCTCCAGTGGACCACAGTGGGTGGAGAGCGCCTGAACCAGCATCTGCTCTGGGTCCCCTTCTCATCTGCCCATGCCTGGTGTTGGAGCCTCCAGCTCTCCGCTACCTCTTCTGAGCACTGGTTGTGCCCCAGCCCAGGCCCTCATCCCCGCTGTGCTCCACACACCTGGGGCAGACATTGCAAGGGAAGGAAGAGCCAAGAGCGAATGGACACACTTCTGATGTGAACTGTGCCCAGACACAGGAGGGGAGGAAGCAGGAGACGTAACCACAACACCACACGTAAGCTCAGTCTTTACAGATGGGCCCTCGTGTCTCCAAGATGCATGGGCTGTGTGGAGCCCTCCAGAGCACAGCCCCTGGGAGAGGACAGACGGGGGACAGGAGCTGTGCCCATCTGGGGCAGGCCTGATAGCAGAGCTAGAAGGGTGGGTGGGGGATGTGTCCAACATGGTGCTAGATTGTTGAAAAGTCACGACTATACACACCTGGGGATCATGCCCCTCTCCCAGTTCATTCGCACAGTGGGTTAGATAAAGATAGATAGCTAGAAGTGGAGATAAACGTTTTCAAGGGAGGACCTTTCCTGGTGGTTGGATAAACAGTGAGACAGACTCCTGGGTTTGGCATGCTCTGGGGGGGGCCATGCGACAGTGAGGGACTCCCTATTGCTACACTCTGTACAGGGCGGCCGGGCCCGCCCGCCACGCCCACGGCCCCTGGCGGCAGTCACAGGCTAGCCTTCAACCCCTTCCGCCTTGGAGAGCTCTTGGGCCCCGGTGAAATGGGGGCTATGAAGACAAGAGGGTGGGGGGGGGTCCCCGTGGCCCTGGGGGCACCCCACGTGGGAGGCTACATGATATTGCACTGGGTGGCCCCGCAGCAATCCTTGATGAGTGCCAGCCCAGTCTTGGCCACTGTGGGCTTGCTAGGTGGGGGCTCTGCTTTCTTCTCTGCTCGGGAGCCTGCAGCAGGATAGGAGCATGGAGGGAGAGAGGGGAAAAGGGAGAGAGGAAGAGGTGATATAAGGAGAGCCCTGACCATTGGCAGCCCCTGTCCCATCCCAGCCCCTAGTCAGGTCTTGCTCCAACTCCACAGATCAGGTTGGGTGCAGCGCTGGCATGTGTTTTATATGGTTCCAATGACTGTTCCCACCCACTGGCTCTCAGTCCTCAGCTTCCAGTCACAACCTTTAGCTCTTATCCTATTCAGTTCTCTTCGTGGTTGTATTTGCCAAGCCTGGCACAAGGTCTGGCACTCAAAAGTATTTGGTGAATGGATAAATGGGAAATTTTGTCACTTTAACATGGGGCTTCATGTCTTATGATCATACATTATCTTTTCTGATTCCTCCAACACTTGTTTTCTGTTATCACTCCTTCCAGAATGCCTATTAGAAGTAAGTTGGACTTTCTTATTCTATCTTCCATGTTTTGGAAGACATTTCCATCTCTTTGTCTCTTTGTGGTACATGCTGGTTAATTTCCTCTGCTCTGTCTTCCAATTTATGAATTCTCCTTTCAGCTCTGTTTAATCTATGAGTTTTTACTTCTGTGACAATACTTTTTTTAGAAACCTAATTGTTTGCAAATCTACCAATTATTTTCTCATGGTATCCTGCTATTTCATTTTGGGTTTTATCCCTTCTCTCTTTCATCATTTTAAATATACTTAGTTTATTGTCTCTTTTAGATAGTCAGTTATCTCTGGTTCTTGGGAGGACATTCTCTTTGTGGCATCTACTGACTCCACTCATGGTGGTTCAGTTCTTATGGGTTTAAAATTTTTATCGACAGCTCATTTTCATGGAGGTTGTTTTATTTGTGGGTTACATATTATGGGATGCAGAAGATTCCCCACTGAGCAGTTTTGCATTTGCTTTGCTGGGGTCTGAGATTTCAGTGGCTTTATATTAGTTTTAATTTTTCAATTTTAGATCCCAGCACTAGATGATTAGGGTAAATTTGGACACTTGGCCCCTTGCATGGGGTACAGACTTGGTGTTTTGATTTCTTGACAGATGACTTTTTGCTATCCATAACCCTGCATAAAAGGCAAGTTTCCTTGCCCCTTCCCCACACTGTTAAGTGGAGTTTTTCTAACTGACCTTTCATGGAAGAGACAGTCCACTGAGAATGCAGGATTTAGGCAAGGACCATGTGCCTTGTGATATTAGGGGCCTGCAGAAGGTACCTTCTTTCTTTATTCCCTTGCACTCTACCCCACATTTCACGGGATGTTAATAGATGGTCAGGGAAAACTGAGTTTGTGGCCATAGTAGATGGTGGCAGCCTTTTGAGTTTTGTCTTCCTAGCAAGATTCCCAGTCCCTTCACTCTGATAACAGCCAATGTCCCTGTGGCTAGAGGAGTAGGCTTGCAACGCAGATCTGGCCAATCATAGTACCCCAGCCTCTTGATGATGGTGATGGCCTAGGGGGTGGGAACATGATCTGAGAAGGGCCAATCAGAATATTCCCCTGAGATTGATGTGTTTGGATACAAGGAGAGAGAATGTATGGTGTTGTCTTGCTGCTGCTAAGTTATGGTTCTGGAGTTCAGGCCCCATGAAGAAGGCCTGTGTAGTAGGAGAAAATGAAACTCACATACAAAGAGGGGCAGAAATAGAAACGGAAGGAAAACAAGGGCATTCTAACAGTGTCCAGTCCCCAAAGCTGGTTCCTGTTGCTCTTCTTCCAACAAATCCCCCTTTTTGCTATTGCAAATTTGAATTGGGTATCTGTTTCCTGTAACTAAAAGGAGCCTCACTGGGTCGACAAAGAGAAGCAGGACCTGTTATCACTTTTATAGGCTAATAGACATTGGCACCAAACAGAGGGTCAAATACGTAGCATTTCCCAAACTTGTTTCACACAGAACCCTTTTCACTCTGATTATCAACAGAGGTTGGAGTTCCCTGAGCCTCAGCCCCCACCTTTTTGCCTCAGTGGCCACGCATCTCCTAAGAAATCCACCAAACCTGTGATTGTTAAGGGACAGCTGCTGCCAGGACCAGCTACACAGTCTGCCGAACCCAGGGCAAAATGAAAATGCAGGGCCACTTGTTCCAAAACTATTAAGAACCTCAAGACAGCAATAGCAGAACATGAAAGCAAGCACAGTGCCCTTCTGGGCATCAGGGCCTGGGCAGCTTCCCTGGTGGCATGCCCATGAAGCTGGCCCCAGCTGCTGCCATCGTGTGCCCAAGTCTGATCTCTAGAAAGCATTTTGTTGTCCCCACTCTGGCTCTCGGACCTCTTTTAAATTTCCTTTTCTCCTGGATGGGGGAAGGAGGAGGAATGCACTCACTGGCTGGAGATTTGGTTACTTTATCTAGAGGTTTTAACTTGATTCTCAGGAAATCCGCCATTTCCTTGTCTTCTTCTTGCTCCCTGTGAAGACAGGTGTGTAAAAACAAGAGAGAAGTAGAGTAAACAAGGAAAGCATCAAGGAACTGAGGAAATGGGGCCAGAGGTTAAGTGTGTGGGGCCATGAATCAGGCTCTGTGGCTGGTGTGGGTATGCTTTTGTGTGTTATGTGCGGCTGGTGTGAGTATTGTGTATTATGTGTGGCTGGTACACGTATGCTGCGTGTTACGTGTGGATGGGAAATATATGTTCTGTGTTCTTTGTGGGTGGTGTGTGTATGTTGTTGTGTGTTATGTGTGGATGGCGTGTGCATGTTGCATTTGATGAACTTGCTCTGAAGCACAGACACGTATCAACAATGGAGTAACTGTCTCTCCAGGGCCAGGGTGAGATCCTGGGACAGAGGCAGGGCCATGCTAGGACCCAGCCTCTGGGGGGGAGTTCAGTGAGCTGAGTAACACCCCCCTAACCCTGTGCCCTTAAGTCACCTTACACATCTGAGCTCCCATGAGGTATGTGGCAAGTGTCAGAGAGCAAGTCACCTGAACTCTTCCAAGGGTCATCAGGAACAAAGTTAGCGGGCCCAGCCTGGCTGAGCCAGGCGAGGAGCATTCCAGCCTTCAGAGGACCCAGGAAGACACAGACAATAAAGAGCTAGATGCCTTCTGGGTTGGAAGAAGCCCTGTGAGCCTCTTTCCTTGTGGGGGGCTCCAAAGGCCTGGCTCCAGGACAAAAATACTCAAGAATCAACATCCGCATCTTCCTATGAGCAGGTGCCCTGTGGCTCCAGGGCCGGTGGTTGTCCAGATCAAGTGGTAGGTGCATCTGCAAATAGGAGACCCTGAGGGATAGGGAGGGGTGCTGGAGCCACCAAGGTGGGGAGGGGCGAGGGGGAAGAGCACAAAACCGGGAAGTGGAGAGGGCAGGCAAGGAAGCAAGTCAGTTCAGGGGGCAGGGTTTCTGCAGAAACCCACAGAAGTTTCTGGAAGTGGCCTTGATGAACAGTTTGCCTTGGGAGAAAGGTCAGGGAAGAGAATGTGTAGGACGCTCTACCATGTGTCATGTGATGTAATTCCTCCCCAGTCACCTCCTTGAATAACATTTACTTAAGAACAGGTCTTTGCGAGACTTTTTGGAGCTGGATTCCAGTTCCCTTGGAATGTGCAACAGATCCTCAGGCCAAGAGGCTGGGGGTTCAATTGGATCCAGTGTGTGGGAGCATTTGCCGAGGCCACACCTGTCAGGCCAGGCCGTGAGTCCCTGCAGCAGAAGATGGGGTTGGGAGGAGGCCAAGGACTGCGTTCTAGCACCACGGGGATGGGAGCCCACTCACCTTAGCCGCTCGACCTCTGCATCATCCACCAGAAAGTCTCTCTTCTGCACCAGCTTGTGGATCTTCTGTATTAGCTCATCTTCTCTCTGCTTCTGCGGCTTGGTCTTTTCTTTTTCTGGGAAGAAGAAAACACCAGCAAAGAAACAGTCGAGTGTAACTGCTGGAAGCACGTGAGTCCAGGGGCCAGGGTTGGGTTCCTGGCTCTGCCAGGTCACTCGCTGGGTGACCTCTTCAAGGCTCAGTTTCCTTTCCTATAAAGACACTGGTGGGGCTTAAAGGCAGTGGCGTTAGTATATGGCTTAGCCCAGAGCTGGCCCAGTGGCAGGTACTAAGGAAGTGGGAATGATGAAACAAGGGGATCATGCAGAAGGCAAGGGGCTTGGAGGGCTCAGGCAGGGGTGCTGGGGGAGTTACTCTACAGCCAGGAAATCATCCATGCTGATGGCTCTTGTCCTGTCCCAGATACCAAGGGCTGGAAGGCCAAAGAGAAAAAAAAAGACCCAGGGCTGGAGATGATGACTGAGAAAAGGAGGAGGGCAGAAACTTGAACCTGCTTCGGCTCCCTCTGCTCCGACCCCTTCAGAAGATAAAAAGTGTGGGGCGACTTGTCTGCAGGCACCACCCACCAGCCTCCAGGCACCACCCACCGGCCTCCAGGTACCACCCACTGGCCTCCAGGCACCACTCAACTGCCTCTAGGCACCATCCACCTGCCTCAGGCATCACCCACCTGCCTCCAGGCATCAACCACCTGCCTCCAGGCATCAACCACCTGCCTCCAGGCACCACTCATCTGCCTCTAGGCACCCCCACCTGCCCCCAGGCATCTTCTAGCTGCCTCCAGGCACCACCCACCCACAGGCAGGCACCACCCCTTGCTTGGTGATGTGATCCTTTTGCTTGCCAACATCATCCACCTACTTGCCAATGAGAATTGCCAGCTTGCCAGCTTCACCCCCTGCTTGTTGGCAATACACACCTGATTCCTAGCATCTCCACGTGCTTACCAACGTGACTCTCCAACTTGCTTCTCATCTCCTCCAGCACACCTCCTTAGCACAGGCCATCTCTTCCTGGACCATGTGTGCCCTCCTAACTGGACTCCCTGGCCTGTCACCCCAACATGACTGTGAGCACCCACTGTAGAATCAGACAATCCTGCCTTCACACCCTAGCTTCTCCTCTCCCTAGGTATGTGACTCTGGGCATGTTCCTCAACCTCTCCAGGCATCCAATCTCTCAACATAGATAATCATGAAGTTGCTGCAAATTTTAAGAGAGAGAAACCAAGGAAAATAGTAGGCTCACTGCCTGTATGTAGTAAGGGCTCATGAACTGTCAGCTGCTCCTATTGTAAGCTATCATTTTACATCATCATTGTTGTTTTAATGATTAAATGCTCGCCTCTTAAATATTTACTGAATCAAGTACAGAAGAAATACTTAGTTAATGAATAAAAAGCAAATCTCATAGCATAAGTGTGCAAATGAGAAGTGCTTCATAAATTGCAGCTATTATATTTGTATTCCCATGAGCTCGTCACTTTCATTTAATCTCTGTTTCTCAACCTTGGCACCGCTGACATTCGAGACTGGATCATTCTTAGTTGCAAAGGCCGTCCTGTACACTATATGGTGTTTAGCAGGATCCCCACCACCACAGGTGTGACAACCAAAAATGTCTCTGGACATTGCCCAGTGTCCCCTGGGTGGGGGGCAAAATCACCCCTGGTTGAGAACCACAAGTTTAGTCCTTTTTAACAACCCTATGAGGGAGACACTATTTTTATGTCCAAGGGGAAAGTGCCATGGCCTCTCTAGCTGGGGCTATGCATCCACAGTTCTGAGGTAGTGGTAGGGGCAGTGGAGGTGAGATGACACATCTTGGCTTGTCCCAGAGGAGCCCTCAAGGCAGACAAGGCCCCAGGCATTCTCTCCAGCCAGACATCTGCACCCACCACCGGGGAGCTGGTGAATGATCTTCTGACCCTGGCTGGAGAGGCATGAATTTCTTGGCCATTCAGTGATCTCTTTCTTTAATACCTTTATTGATGTGTTGCCAGGAGCACTGTTTCTCCCTCCCACCCCCCAACCCCCCACGCTCAGCTGAATCCATCTAGACAGCTGACCCTGGTCCAGGAATACACAGAAAGATTCAACAAGGAGTCCGAGGAGAAGGTAGGGAGAGGTGAGTAGGAAAGCAGAAGAAGAAAGAAAATTTTAATATGTGAATTTCTGCACAAAGGTCACTGGGAAAACTTGATTTCCTGGGAGAATCAAGGGGACCAGCATTAAGGACCTGAGCTCTATTGCTAACTGGTCCCGTGACCTTGTCAACCCATGGTTCTTAGCCACATAGTCAATGACATTTCAGGCAGAATTCGATCTTCATGTGGGATTCCCCTGCACTGTAGGTTTTGGCATCCTTGGACTCTGCCTACTGAGTATGGGTACTGGTCTTGTCTTAATTTAAATTTTTGGTATTTTATTTATCATGGATTGTGTGTGTGTGTGTGTGTGTTTTGGTATTTTTAAAAATTTTTTAAAGATTTATTTATTTTATTTTAGAGACTGACAGAGAGAGTGCATGTGGGTAGGGTGAGGGGCAGAGGGAGAGAGAATCCCAAGCAGACTCCCCACTGAGTATGGAGCCCGACTTGCAGCTTGATCCCATGACCCTGAGATCATGACCTGAGCCAAAATCACAAGATAGACACTCAACCAACTGAGCCACCCAGGTGCCCCTATTTTGGTATTTTAAATATTGCATTAATACATTATTTGTCCTGCTTACTGAATTTTTTGGTGTTCTAGCTGAGTACCTTGTCTTTCTCACCATAGTCCTGGTTCTGGTCAGTCAGGCACCCCAGGGACTATGTCAGCCAAAGAACCCTGCTCCCATCCATTTCCACCTGTGTTCTAGAGGCTGCCACAGCCCCGACTGGAGCCCCTGTGGCCTGAGGTGGTCCTGGCTGGTTCAGTGGTCACACACCCATGTCTCCTTTGCCTCAGCAGCTCCCACGTGTTCTGCTGAGCCAAAAGTGATCTCAGAAATCAACCCATGTTTGGCCCATCAGAGCTCTCCTTGGAGGCTGAAAATTAGGACATAGAGGCCCTAAGAGTTGGGGTTTTTGTTTTGTTTTGGTTTGTTTGTTTGTTTTTACTGTGAAAGAGAGAAGGCAAGGGGATCAATGCTCAGAGATGAAGACCCTTTGCTCTTCTTTGCTCCCGCCTTTATTGGTCCTTCGGGATAATCATAAATCTTTATCACTGTTTCTCAAGCATGTGATGTGTGACAAGGGGTCTTACTGAACTAGGAGGATCTGTTTACGGGAAGGATACGATATGCTAATCTGCGTGTTCTACGAGTTCTGCTAAACATAGAAGAGTTGGGTTTTTGTGTGAGAAGATCATGGGAGGGAGATGGAGTGGGCTTGCTTGGCTCTTCCAAAACAGGAGAGAGAATGAAAGAGAGACAGAGAGGGAAGGAGTATTCCAACAGCTTTCCTGTCTCTGGTTCCGAACCCTTGTGAGGTTGGGTTGAGCTTCAGGCCGGTATTGGGTTGAGTAGTATCCCCCTCCCCCGAAAAATGTCATGTCTACCCTGTTTGGAAATAGGATCTTTGCAGATGTAATTAGTGGAGATGAGGTCATATTCACTACGGTGAGTGTAAATCCAATGACAGCTGTCCTGTGAGAAGGGGAGAAGATGCATAGATGTATAGGGAAGAAGCCATGGGATGAGAGAAGCAGAGATTGGAGCAAGTCAGCTGCAAGCCAAGGAGCACCAAGGACTGCCGGCAGCCACCAGGAGCAGGAAGAGGTAAGGAAGGATTCTCCTCTAGAGCCTCTGGAGGGAGCAGGGCCCAGCTGACACCTGGGTTCCAGACTTCCAGCCTCCAGAACTGAGAGAGAACCAATTTATGTTGTTTGATGCCGCTGAGTTTGAGGGAATTTGTTAGGGCATCCATAGGGAGCTCATACAATGGCCCAGGGCTCCAGAAGCCTCCCCCATCCTTCCAGTAATTGCCCATTTGGTGCTGCCATTGCGGGGAGGGGGCGGTGATTTTTATACCTTTGAAACTAGTTCTTGGTGGGATACGAAATGCGACAACAGAACCGGCCATCCCCACAGGCTGGCTCTTCACCCTGGCTGCTCCTCACGGTCACACGAGGCTTTAAAAAGTGACCCGTGCCAGAACTCCACACTCACTGAATAGACTTTCTAGTGGGTGATGTCTGGACATTGCTCTTTTTGCTCCCTTCTTTGGCTGTTGACTTTCTATGGTAAAAGTGTTCTCAAGATATAATTCACATACCATTACGAGTCCCCCATCGAGTCATGCAACCATGACCACAATCAATCCTAGAACAGTTTGATCACCTCCAAGAGAAACCCTGTACCCGTGTGCTGTCCGCCCACATGGTGCCTGGCACCTGGTGAGTACTCGGTGGAGCAGTGGTGTCTGAAGGATCCGCTAGCCCCGCACACACTGTACCGAGTGCTCCCACGGTTTGCATCTCCCACCTCATGGCATCTGCACAACAACCATGGGAGGCTGGCATTATTGGCCTCATTTTGCAAACAAGGAATTTAAGGCTCGGAGAAATTAAGTTGCTACATGAAGGCCACCTGTTTGGCCAGCCTGGATTCAAAGCCAGGTCACTGGACTCTAAAGGAGGGGTTCTTGGGGCACCTGGGTGGCTCAGTCGCTTAAGCGTCTGCCTTTGGCTCAGGTCATGATCCCAGGATCCTGGGATGGAACCTCGCATCATTGGGCTCTCTGCTCCGTGGGGAGCCTACTTCTCCCTCTGCCTGCAGCTCCCCCTGCTTGTGCTCTCTCTGTCAAATGAGTAACTAAAATCTTTAAAAAAAAATAAAAATATAAAGTAGGGGCTCTTAGGTAGCAATTTGCACCCCCCTACCAGCGTATATTTGGCAACACCTGGAGACATTTTTGGTTGTCACAGCTGTGGGGGAGGTGCTACGGGCATCTAGTGGGTAGGGGCCAGGGGTGCTGCTAAGCATCCTACAGTGCTCAGGATGGGCCCCCCACCGGCCCCAACAAAGAATAGCCCAGCCCTACATGTTCCTAGTGAGAAGGCATTAGAACAGTGCCCTGTTCTACAACGCACTCTCTTTTTTTGAGAGAGAGAGAGAGATTGAGTGTGTGTGAGTGGGATGGGGGGAAGGGCAGAGGGAGAGAATCCTGAGCAGACTCCCCGCTGAACATGGAGCCCCACATGGGGCTTGATCTCACGACCCTGAGATCATGACCTGAGCTGAAACCATGTCAGACGCTTAACCAACTGAGCCACCCAGGCATCCCCCAAGGCAAGGTTCTTGAGACACAGTTGTGTTGCTGCACCCAATACACCTTCCCTTAGCACCTGCCAGGCCCTCATTCCTGCGCCTAACCCAACCTAGATGGGCAGGGAAGGCTCTCTTGGGAAAAGGGGCCACATATATTAGGACCTGAAGGATGGGTAGAAATTGTGTGTGTGTGTGTGTGTGTGTGTGTGTCTGTATCTGGCTTTATTCCACATACTTGAAGCAAAAACAATATCTTCCAACCCAATACCTACCAAAGCAGATAAGGCAATATCTTAAACGAGATGTAAAATAGATTTCATAAAAATTTTTTTAACATGCCACTTTTCTCATTAAATATTTGTGGGTTTACAAAAGATAATTATGGTTCATAAAAAGGAACTTAGGTTAAAAGGTAATAGGTTTGCTACTGCCATGTTAAAATGAATTAGTATATAAATATAAGGGTGGGTAGAAACTTGTTCAGTTAATGACAAGAACTACAGTAATAATTTCTTAAGCACTTACTAAAGGATGGCAACTGTGCCTAGCACCGTACATATTTTTCCCTCAGTCAATCCCACAACGACCCTACGAGGTAGATACCATTATTGTCCCAGTTGACAGGTGAGGAAACTGAGTTTTGGTGGAGTAAGTTGCTCCAGGTCATGTCATTAATAATCAACAGATCTAGGTTGCACTCCGAAGTCAGAGCTTGTAACCCCCATACTCTACCCATCTCCAAACAGAATAGTAATAGTAATAATCATTAATACTTACTGGACTCTTCATTTTGGACCAGATGTGAAGCTAAGCCCAAGTTCAGTGTATCACAATGAGATTTATACCCAACGAGTTAAGTGCTGTGACTGGTACTACCCCATTTTCAGAGGACGGGAAATTGAGTGCCAGATAAAGTGACTTTCCCAAGGTCAAGGAAGGGGCCAGAATGAGGACTTGAAGCCAGTCTACCTGACATGGAGTGCTGCATTGCAAGAATGGGGCTGTGCTAGGATAAGAGATGAACTCTGTCTTCCAGCCCTAAGGGGTACAGATGGGGCCGGCCCAGGCGGCTCTGGGCGGCTCTGGGCGGCTCCTTAGCTAGGCTGGAGTCCCATATGCTTACCTGGGATGGCGACCAAGTTCTGTAGCTCCTGCTTAAGGTCCATAATGTCGTTGCAGAGCTGGATGTCGTCCATCCTGGGGAGACAGGACACCATCCCACAGCAGGTTACATTGACAGAACATTCTATACCCTGAGCATCACTCAGGTTAAACAAAGGGTTTGGGGAGGATGATGTCCTTTGTAAGGACCACACACACTCTTCCTTCAGGTTCTCCCTCAAAATAAGAGAAACAGGGGCTCCTGGCTGGCTCAGTGGGAAGAGCTTTCGTGACTCTTGATCTCAGGGTTGTGAGTTCGAGCCCCACATGGGGTGTAGAGATTACGTAAATAAATAAAAGCTTTATAAAGAAAAAATAAAAAAAAAAAACAGAAAGTGCCTATTATCCTACTACTTAGAAATGACTGGTCACTGTTAATGAACCCTTGATGGAATTGCTTTTGGTTTTCACGTCCTCACTTCTGTTTGCTCATATGAGTGAGCTCAGGCTGCAGGCTCAGTGTTTTCTCTTAGCAGCTATGTTAAAAAATGTTAAACATTATGGAAATTTACAATGTAGAGAAAATCTCCCTCAGTCCTTTAGAAAAAAAATAATGTCAACACTTTGGTGTATATTCCTCCAGATTTTTTAAAATGTTCATGTTTATACTATAAGTTATGACATCATTGCTATTACACAAAAACATTTTGCAATTTTTTTAACTTAATGATATACCTTGAGCCTGTCTCCATGTCAGTACATGCACACCTTCTCGTTTTTAATGGCTACATAGTATTCTACTGTATTTTACATGGTGATTTATTTAACCATTCCCCTAAGCACAGACATCTGGGTTGTTTCTAGGATAAATTCCTAGAAATACATCAATTCCTAGAAAAATTAATCCCTAGAAATTCAATCACTGGGTCAAGTGACATGAACACTTGCATTTTACCTTTTTTTTTTTTTTAAAGATTTATTTATTTATTTGAGAGAGAGTGCACATGCATGCACACTCACAGTGGGGAGGGGCAGAGGGAATGGGAGAGAGAATTTCCAGCAGATTCCGAGCTGAGCGAGGAGCCCAATGCGGGGCTTGGTCCCAGGACCCCGAGGTCATGACCTGAGCTGAAACCAAGAGTCGGAAGCTCAACCAACTGAGCCACTCAGGTACACCAACACTGCATTTTAATTAGGAACTTCGAAATTGCCCTCCAGATGGATGGTGCGTGATATTCCTGCCAACTGTGTGCAAGGATGCTCACTCCTATAATCTCAGTCATCGGGCTGCCCAGACAGTCTTGCATCATGCATTACAGTTTTGTAGATCTGCTATAATATTAACTCATACTGTTGTAAATGATATGTGTACTGGATATCTGGAATTTCACCGAGTGTATTTATCAGGGCTGCTTTAATTACCCCTTATCTTGATTACTTATGTGGGGTTTTCAGGTTGCGCTTTTTGGGGTGTCATTTGAGCCACTGTTGTCTACACACAGATTCATATAAGGCTTTTTCTTCAAGTTGGATGACTTGGAGTGGGGGCTGTGGATTCTCAGAAGTGGCGCCCCTGAGTACAACGGGCTTGACGTGGCTACAGCTGTTGAGACATATTTTCAAATCGCTTTCCCATGGGGCGTGGAGGGTATTTGCCTTCATTCTGCCAGGCTCCAAGCATGCAGCAGCCTCCTCTGCCCCGGGGAGCCGAAATTTAGGTGGGGTGACAGAGGGTGAGCACAAATACAACAGAACATCACATGTGCTGAAGAAGAGTAAAACGAGGGGTGGGGGGCGATAGAGGGGACAGTTTGGACACATCATCCTCCTATCCCAGGAAGAGAGAGAGGGGAGCATTCATGTTCTCAAAGGACTCGACTGAATCCAGATGGCAAATGGGAACAGGACAAGCACTAGAAATGAATCCTCTGAGTCGACTGATCTTCCTACCTCCTTCCAAGGATCTGCTGCCCCCATTCAGAAGCGCCATCCACAGACCAGCTTGGGGCCCCCCTGCCCTTTGCTGGCTGAGAATCGCCCGTTATCACCCCTTCTGATCCTAGCTCCCAGCTTTTGGGACAAGCCACAGAATCATCTCCCTGTTGCCAGAGGCCCCCCCCAAACATTTGTCAGGCCCTGCCCTGAAATGTCCTAGCAGGTGGAAGCTGCCTCAAGTGAGCTTGGGGGCTTGCCAGGAGGGCACAGCCTGTTCCCGTGGGCTCCAATCGGCGATCATTCAACTGGAGGGGCTCCAGAATCCTTTGCCACATCGACTGCAGAGATCAGCCTCCATCCGTGGCTCCAATGAGGATGATCCTGGTCTCTGGGGATATTTGGCGACATCTGGAGACGTGGATTGTGACAACGGGGCGCGTGTGGGGATTGCCACCGGCATCTACTGTGTAGAGTCCAGGGATGTTGCTAAATGTCCCACAGTGCACAGGACAGCGCCTTGGTGGAGAACAATCTGGTCCGAATGTCAGTCCTGCTCATGCTGAAAAATCATAGCTTACAACCACAGAATTTAGACAGGTACCTGACTGATAATGTTCGAGAGACAGAAGAAGAAGGTGGTGAAAGGGACAAAAGAGAGACAGACAGTGGTCAGAAGCAAGAGCCCTGGAGCCCAATAGCTGTCCTTCAAAGGGGCCCGCGCGCCAGCGACTGAACTTCTCTGAGTCTTGCTTTCCTCCTTTTTAAGATGGGAATAATAACTAAGTCTTGCTGCCCAAGATTATTCTGCATGTCAAGTGCTGGGACACACAGAGTAAAGTGCTTGGTAATTGGTATCTAGTAAAACTATTCGCTATAATAAAGAAGCAGGGAGAGAAAGAGAAAATGATGCTGAGAGAATATGTGACAAATGGAACATGTTCAACTTTAAAAATAATCATCTTTATTGGTTATATTCCTCTATATCAAAGTTTCAAAATAAATTCTTGTCTAATTGTAGAGGACACCCCTGTTCACTGCAGAGTTTTTGGAAAACACCAACAGATACGAAAAAAGGAATCTAAAATGATGCATGACCTTGACTTCCTGTGTACCCAGAGGCTACTATTCGACTCCGAGTGTCTCCGTGTAGTTCACACCAGTCTTTTGTCCTTTCTGTAACCCAAGTGTGGCGGGCTTGCCCTGGGAGGCCTTCGCCCTCACTCTCTGTCCATCTTGAAACTGCAGTCAGTATGATTTTGAGTTCTCCCAAACACTCAAATCCACCACCATTAACAGGTCAGGTGGAATTTTTTGGAGGCTCTCATGGGGAGTCATGATGCAGTTCCTCATAAAAATCTCTATTCGATCCTGCTCTTTTCCTCAAAGACAAAAAGTCACCATGTACTGAGCATTTACTATGAGCCAGGCACTGTCTCAGCACTTTCTATGCATAAACTCATCTAAATCCTCATTGCCATCCTCTAAGAAAGTTGTTTTTATCCCCATTTTACAGACAAGGAAATGGAAATGAAGCAACGTGCCCAAAGCCATAAAAAAAACACCATAGATGGTATGGCTTAAACCAGGAACATTGATTTCTCACAGTTCTGAAGGGCTAGGAAATCCAAGATCAAGATGTCAGCCAATTCGGCTCCCGGTGAGGGCCTCCTTCCTGGTGTGCAGATGGCCACCTTCTTGCTAAATTTTCACATGGTGGAGAAAGAGATCCTCACTTTGGGGTCTCTTGTATAAGGGCCGTAATCCCATTCATGGGGGCTTCACCCTCATGACCTAAGTACTCCCATAGGCTCCACCTCCCAAGTATCATCACATTGGAAATCAAGGCTTCAACATATGAATTTTGGGGGGGAAAATTCATTCTGCAGCAAGAATGATGGCAATCCCATCTGCCTTTGCTGAACATCTGCTTTTCCAGGCTCCCTTTGCAGCTAGAGGTATCCATGAGACCCACTTCGGGCCAACGGGATGGAAGAGGAAGTCTGCTTGGGGGCGGTCCTGGGAAAGATGATCCAAGTCCCCAGTGCTACACCCCTCCTAGTCCTGATGCTTCTGCAGTCACTGTGGTGAGAGTGGCAAGGAGAAAGGAGCAAAGAGCTACCTTGCTGATGCTCAGATCACCTGCATCTGGACTTCTTGGTAAGTAAGTATTAAGTGTCCTTATGCTTTAAGTAGAGTGACCAACCATCTTGTTTTGCCGCAACTGTCCCAGCTTTAGCCCTGAAATTCCCATGTCCTGGAAAACTGCTCCGTCCCAGGCAAATGGGGACAGTTGGTCACCTTAGATTTAAGACACTAAGTTTTTTAAAAAATTTTTTCAGGGTGGGGAAGGGCAGAGAGAGAATCTTAAGCAGGGTCCATGCCCAGCTCGGAGCCCGACACGGGGCTCAATCTCACTACCCTGAGATCATGACCTGAGCTGAAATCAAGAGTTAACGCTTAACTGACTGAGCCACCCAGACACCTCTAGATTTAAGACACTATTAATGGAATGTTCTGTTGCTTATAGCTGAAGACATCTTCATTGATACATGTGCATGGATATGTGTGCTTTGAATAAAACATATGTATGCCCTGCTCATTGTAAGCATTACATGGTGACAGAATTTCAGTGCCATTAAGTTATATTGTCAACAAAAGCATTTCAATAGTTCATGCAAAGCACTTTTGAAGCTTGGCTGGACCTTTTGAATAAGGCATGTTAGTCCAGTTCTCCACAGGAATAGAGCTAAGTCCTGGAAATCAAACTGCTGTTGCCAGAGAGAGAGAGAGAGAAATGTCATCTCCGAGAACCTGATTAATGCAACAGGGAAAAGAAGCCAGCTCATGCCATTCCTCATCCCAGCCTTTCATGCTGGGACGATGGTGGAAATCGGTCATTTTACCAGCTCTGGGAGGGGAGAGGTGATCGAGCTCTGTCAGAATAATAGCACAGCTGCTTTACAAAAGATCTTTGAAAATGACATGGTCTGGAGCCTAATGGAAATCCAGCAGAGACTGCCATGTGAAGGTCGAAGTAGACTGACAGAGGAAAAGGCTGACTTAAAAATCATATTTATCTGGCTCCTTCTTTTATAAATTGTGGACGCTTGGCATTCTGGGGATGGGTGAGAAGAAGTAACACCCATCCAGAGATGAAGCACTGGTCTAGGGTGTGGAGCCTGGACCCCAGCCTAAGTCCCACCACAAACCTCTCCTAGGACTAAAAGAAAAACTCTGTTTTTCTATACAGTTTACACGTCTGACACCAAATGTGTGCGTTTTTCTGCACCGAGGCAATTCTCCAATTCTTGGCGGACCCCAACTGGGTGTCCTACAGTTTAACTCAATTCTGATACTCTGCTGAATGGGGCTAGCACAGACCCCAAGGTTAAGGGCTCCATCCCATAAGCCTGCCCCTGCTTCAGATGCCAATTGCCAGCCCAGATCACCTGTTCTTCTGACCAACTGGCCATAAATCGGAGTTCCCATGACCCCCTCCTCAGGTTCAATACTTTGCTAGAACTGCTCATGAAATTCGAGGAAACATTTATTTACATTTGCTGGTTTATTAAAAATGATATTACAAAGGATACAGGTGAACGGCCTGATGAGGAGAAAGCACAGAGCAAGGTATGGGGAAGGGGCACAGGGCTGCCACGCCCTCTCTAGACTCTCCAGACATCATACTCGAGAGATTTTTATGAGGCTTCATCACGTCAGTGTGATTCATTCTTACATCAGCCTCCAGATCCTCTCCCTTCCCTGGAGAATGTTCCACGCTTCTAATCATGCCTTGGTCTTTCTGGTGACCTGGCCCCATCCTAAACCCATCTAGGGGCCCTAGCCACCAGTCATCTTATTAGCATACAAGGAGTTCCTCATGTCAGGAACTTTGGTCAAAGACCAAATAGTAGCAAAATGAAGCTCCTAGCACCTCCTATCACTCAGGAAAGTATAAGAGTGTCCCAAGCTTTGTGTCAGAAACTGGGGTCAAAACCCAGACTTACTTCTTATTATACCATAATGACTTTGGGCAAGTCATTCCTCCCCCCAGGAGCTCTGTTTCCTCATGTATAAAATGAGGGGATCCCTGGGGCCATGTTCTGTTAGCACCCAGAGCCGGCCAGACCTGAATGCGGATCTGGATTCCACTGTTCACTGGCTGTACGTGAGCAAGTCCCTTCACTGCTCTGGGCCTCAGTGCCCTCACTTGGGAAAGGAATAACACCCTTGTCTTGGGGTTGCATGAGCATGAAATAAGCTCATGGTATAGGGCAGGCAGTCCTACGCTTCACACACACCTAGTAGGTGCACAGGGAGAGGCGCACTTCCATCCGCCCCTCTGCCCTGGGCTGTCGCCTGGCAGACGCTCCTGAAAAATCTCTGCCAACATTCCTGCGTCAGAGAATGAGTCTCACTTTGATGAGCCGTTTCCATTTCCTGAAACCGAATGGCTCAGGGATGATGAATGTGGGCATTTGTTTAGTGTTCTTGGATTAATGAGCTTAAATGTATCCCCAGGGGGAGAAGAAGTACTGAGACATCTCCAGGGAGCCTGTGCCGGGGATCAGCATCCTGCCGGGGATCAAGGGCCCAGACAGGTGCCTGCCATGGGCTTAGGTGACACATCTATGAGAGGGACGTCTTTGTGATGCATCTCTGAGGAGCAAGCTGCCTGTTGGCTCCCGGAGGCACGTTCAAGGTTTGCGTGTTAACTTGGCTTCTCCTTCGGTTGTAACCCGACCCTCATTCCTACATGCGACCCTCTGTTCCCAAAAGAATGTCACCTCCCTGGAGCATGGATGACTCTTCTCTCCCCTAGAGCTTTTCTAGACCTGTTCCCTTTTGAGTCAAAGGAAATTACTAGCACTGAAAAAAACTCATCACGCTGAACTGTTGGGGTCTGTACCCTTTGGTGTGCATGTTAATGTCAATCAAAACTTTATCTGAAAAAATTATCAACAATATTGGTGACTTCTGTTTTAGGCCTAGAAGGGTATTTCTGATCTTTTGTTACTGTATAAATATTCCTTTTTTTTGTTTTTTTTAAGATTTTTTATTTTATTTGTCAGAGCACAAGCAGGAGGAGGGGCAGAGGGAGAGGGAGAAGCGGTCTCCCCTCTGATCAGGGAGCCCGACACGGGACTTGATCCCAGGATCCCAGGATCATGACCCAAGCCGAAGGCAGATGCTTAATTGACTGAGCCACCCAGGCGCCCCTGTATAAATATTCCTTAAATACAGCCTCCCTGTAGAAATGTCAAGCAATACAGAAGTATAACCGCCATTGGCATTTATTCATGTTTTTGTCCTCTTGGCTCCGGGCTAAGCATTTTACACAAAATGTCTCAATTAACTCTCACCGCGACCCTCCCAGGTGGGTACTATTATTATCACTCTTGGACGATGTCAGGAACTTGTTCAAGGTCACAGAGCAGATGGCAGGGACTTGAACTTAGGCAGTCTGGTCTCTCCACTGGGGAATATGCAAGTTACATCCCATATGGTGGATGGAGTTCAGGGAAGACAGAGATCAGAGTAGCTGGGGCGGGGGGGTTAGTTTTCTCAGCTTGAGGGACCTCCCTGGATGGCCAGGGAGAATGGTGGGTACCAGGCACTCAGGCAAAGGGAGCAGTTCACTCAAACAGACTGTAGAAAGGGGTGTGGTGTCCCCGAGTATGTGGCAGTGAAGCGTCCACCTGTATAGGACATATTGGTGGGAATAAGTTACAAAGACCTACCATGGGAGCCCTCTTAGGTTCTAGAGTGAGAGCATGGCACAGTAATGGGTCTATGAAAGCCAATTTGGTGGATGTGGTGACCCGTATGTACACACCAAGAAGAAAGAGCACCCTCATTCTGAACTTTCTGTTTAGAGTGCCCAGGAGACTTGATAGAGGATAGGTTTGTTCATGAATCTTCAGCAGCTTTGACAAGCTATGGCCCACAGGCCAAATCCAGACTGCTGTCTGCTTTGGTACGTTGCATGAGGTAAGAATGGGGTTTTTTTGGTTCTATTTTTGGGTTTTGTTTTATTTTTTGAGAGAGAGAGAGCACACATGAGGTGGGGAGGAGGGGCAGAGGGAGAGGGAGAATCTTAAGGAGGCTCCACACTCAGCATGGAGGCCAACACGGGGCTCGATCCCACGACCCTGAGATCATGACCTGAGCCGAAATCAAGAGTTGGATGCTTACCCGACCGAACCACCCAGGCGCCCCTTGGTAAGAACAGTTTTTACATTTTTAAATAGGAAAAAAACAAAAGAAGAGTAAAATTTCTGGACACATGAAAATTACATGAAATTCAAAGTTCAGTGTCTATAAATAATGTTTTATTGGCACACAGCCATGCCCATCCGTTTACGTGTTGTCAGTGGATGCTCTCGCTTAGCTGCAGAGGTAATTGGGACAGAGACTGTATTATGGCCCACTGGACTCTCAAATTTTTACTGGCTGGCTCTTTGTAGAAGTGTTTTGTTGTGTCCTGATCTTCAGAAAGAACCATGCGTTAATCAGAGACTAATCAAGTTGCAGAGGCTGGAAGAACTCTCACCTTATATGGATGAAGAAGCTGGTGCCCAGAGAGGGGAATATTGATCCTGGATGCATTGATTTGCTGACTCATCTAATAAATCAATCATCCAGAAAATGCTTACTAAGAGCCTACTGTGTGCCGGGCTTCCTGACTCAGTTTTCATTTACACCAGCCACTGATGATCCGGGCTAGCCCCCAAGGCCACGTGGCAAGCCGGCAGGGCTCTCCCAGGTCCCGCTGCTTTTCACTAAGGGTCCAGCCCGCTTTCTGTTCCGGGCTCCAGCAGGGGATCGGGCTGTGGCCAACGCATAGAAGGTTGGCCAACACATTGCCTGCAGGCACCAGCTAATGTGATCTGGCAGTTTCTGCAAACGCATTTGTCCTTCTGTGTGTCCTTTGTCTCCCTAAAGGAGATACGAAGTTCTGAGATTTCATTCTTTATTTACTATGTTTATCCCCCAATCTCCTACCAAGATAGAGGCTAGACTGAGATACGTACGTCATTCCTTGCTCAGCAAGGTAGGAAGGGGAGAGGGCTTCTGGCCCTGGGTTTCTCTAATCCTAGCCCTGAGGCCCTTGGCTGAGTGGCTCACCAAGAATTAAAGATGTGGACAGGGTGCCTGGGTGGCTCAGTGGTTAAGCATTTGCCTTTAGCTCAGGCGTGCAGGCACAGAATACACACAGTCCTGGAGTTTTATTAAAACAAGACCTCAAGACGGCAGGTGCAAGGTGGAAAATTTTCAAATCCCATGATAGAGACCTCATGAGGGCAACAGCATTTATCAAAGGCAGTGAGTCACCCCCAGAGAAATCCAATTAAACATTTCAAGGGATCCTGCTTTGCATTCTGCTGTAAATACAGTTTCTATTCTTGAGCCCCCTCGGTGGAGGCGCTGGGGCCCTCCTGCAAGGTCTGTTCTCCGCTACCTGCTGAGCTCCCGCCAATGCATCAACTCCCCTCCCAAACCTACCTTCCCCACTGCCATGGCCATCCCTCACGCTGATCCAGTACTAACAGCAGCTAGCTTTCACCTGAGCACGTACCCGGGTCGGGACCTGGGCCCGGCATGATCTCATTGAATCTGTAGGGTAGGTATTAATCATTCTTAACTTTATAGAAGGCTCAGAGAGGTTAAGTAAATCGTCCAAGATCCCAAAGGATGAAGGCAAGATTTGAAAGGAGGCAGTCTGACTCCAGAGCCCTAACGATGGCCACTACAACACACTTGACTAGAGGTTCTCCGCAGACACGCCAGCTTGTCCCATTCTGCCCCAGGAACCGCCCCCCACCATCCTTTGCCCCATCGCTGCCGATAGGAGCCTCTTCAGATGCTTTCAACAAGGGGCAGCTCCAAGATGTGGGTGTCAGTTCCATTCCATGATTTCCGTTAGCTGGCAAACCCACCTTGATATTTTAATGTTTTCGAGATGGGCAATAGGAATTGCCCCCAATTTTGTGTAAAGCGTTAAGTAAAAAACTTGGTAGAAAGCCATGCTATTTTTGTTGCTTGGTCCCACCCAGTGTTGGTAAAGACAGTGGTCATGCTTGGTAGATGCAGATTTCAGATCAATCCCGTGCTCCCTCCTTGTGACCCCACTGCTGGCCTGAAGCCCCCCTGTATAGGAATTCCAGGAGCAACTGGGTGACTCAGTTGGTTAAGCATCTGCCTTGGGCTCAGGTCATGAATCTCAGGGTCCTTGGATTGAGTCCCGTGTCGGGCTCCCTGCTCAGGAGGGAGTCTGCTTCTTCCTCTCCCTCAAATAAATAAAATCTTAAAAAAAAAAAGGAATTCTAAAGCTGTCATTCCTTACTGAGCATCTAAGGATGGAAGAAAAAAAAAATCTTAGAAACAATTTGCAAGCCCCTAATCCAGAAAGGGCTCGCTTACGGCTCTCCCCACCTATCTTTGGTAGTCTATGCACTGGGCTGCACGGTCAACACTCTGGCTTAGCTTTAGACCTACCAAAACACCAAGCCTCCTTCTGGAGTATGAGCTCTCTGCAATCATCACCTGAAGTTCCTGTTAGACTCACTGCAACTATCAGCAGCAGATCTGCTTTTGATGAGAAGTATATTAACATTTAAATCAGCCTCATGTTTTTTCAGCACCAGTGATTAGTGGCCTCCTATTAGGGAAGCAGAACCTTAGGGCTTGGCTGAATCACAAAGAAACAGCAAGTGTCCTCTGCTGGATGCCCCAGAGCTGGGCAGAGAAGGGTTATAATTAGCGGGGGCTGCTAGCAAATATTTAACAGCTGGCTAGGAGTAGGGGAGGAGGTAGACGCTTTGGTTTGTATCATTTGCCAATTTCCATGGTGTAAATACTCCCACCATGGCAGACTTTGAGCTTCCAACAGTTCAACAATGAGCTGCTTGCAAGATTCCTGCAAATTTAGCATCGCTGGTTAGAATCAGCAGGTGGGCAAATTGGGGGGGGTGCCTCTTCAACATTCTTTAAATATTTATTCAACATTTATTTAGAAAGAGAAGCTGAGGGCGCCTGGGTGGCTCAGTTGGTTAAGCGACTGCCTTCGGCTCAGGTCATGATCCTGGAGTCCTAGGATCGAGTCCCACATCGGGCTCCCTGCTCAGCAGGGGGTCTGCTTCTCCCTCTGCCCTCTTCCCTCTCGTGCTCTCTGTCTCTCATTCTCTCTCTCTCAAATAAATAAATAAAATCTTTAAAAAAAAAAAAAAGAAAGAGAAGCTGAGCACTGAGTAGGGAAAAGATTACCAGTGGTGATGATGATGGTGATGATGATGATTTTAACTACAATTTATTCAGAATTCAGCACATGCCAGGCATTAAGTACTCTGCACAGATTATCCCAATGGAGACATAGGGTTATAACAACCCTGAGAAGTGGATTCTTTTTTTTAAAGATTTTATTTATTTATTCATTTGAGAGAGTGAGAATGAGAGAGAGAGAGAGAGAGCACATGAGAGGGTGGAGGGTCAGAGGGAGAAGCAGACTCCCTGCTGAGCAGGGAGCCCGATGTGGGACTCGATCCTGGGACTCCAGGATCATGACCTGAGCCGAAGGCAGTCGCTTAACCAACTGAGCCACCCAGGTGCCCCGAGAAGTGGATTCTTATGTGATCATCACTCTCATAGCTGAAGATCCTGAGGCTCAGAGAGGTAAGTGGCTCAATCAAAATCACACAGCTAGTTAAATGGTGGAGCCAGGGTGTCCTGGTCCGATCGGTCCCGTGGCCAGCCCCTGGAGCCCTCTTAATGCCTGCTCATTTCCTGAAGCCCCCTCTTCAATTCTGTGAGCCCTCCACCCCACTCCACCCCAGTCCACCTCACTGTCAGCCTTGCAGTCAATCCTGTTTGAGATTTGCTTGAGTCCAGCCGAGTCGATTTCTGTTGCTTTCAGCCAAGAACCCAAACAGAAACGAGCTTCTCCCCCAAGGGGCTCCTGCCAGCTACATGAATCCTCCCTCTGAGGGAAGTCCTGAAGGGGACAATTTTCTCCATCTTATGTCACTTTAATGAGTCCGTAGCACCTTCTATGGATTGGTAGCTGGCTAGCTTGCCCTTTAATTCCTTTCTGGACAGAAAGATGTCACTAAGAAGGTGTTAGAAAGGACTGATTATAACACTGGGGCTTCCTTTAGCTGCCTTGGGGGGCGTTTTTACTCTGGATTGGATATTGTCAGGAAGTGGGGCTGATGATCCTCTGATAAGTTATTTTTCTTTTTAAGATTTTATTTATTTGACAGAGAGTGAGCAGGAGAAAACAGGCAGGGGGAACGGGAGAGGGAGAGTGAGAAACAGGCTCCTCGAAGAGCAAGGAGCCCGATGCGGGGGCTCCATCCCAGGACCCTGGGATCATGACCCGAGCCAAAGGCAGACGCTTAACCGACTGAGCCACCCCGGTGCCCCCTCTGGTAAGTTATCTTAATAATTCTTACCTATAAAGCGAGAAGAACAGAGCAAGCTGAAGCTGGGATAGGTAAGGAAGCAGCAGTCCCTCAGATGAGCCAGGACACCCAGCTGTCTGGTCATTTGTGTGCTTTGCACGATGTTCATGTCTTACTCGCTTCCAGATATGCTCGTGAATTTGTCTTATTTTTGTCTTGATCTGCCACAGTCTCAGATGGCCTTGACTGATGTTGGCGATCTGCAGGAGTGTTTATGTCCAACAGGAGAATGCTTGGACCTAGCTCTAAGTACCAGGTCAGCTCCTGGCTTCCAGAGGTTGCTTTTCTCTTCTTCACAGTGGAAAATTTAATTTGTCTATTTCCTATCTCCCCATAAGTAATTATGAAATCCTTGGCTCGAGGGACCAGTCCTACCCATTTCTCATCTTCCCTGTGGTGCCCAGCATAGTGCCTTGCACACAGAATGGGCTCTGGGGATGCTCCCGGAACTAAATCACGGCCACAGGGACCTCTCTGGGACCTGACACTATGATGATCAGGCAGAAGCAAAGTTTCAAAATTTGAAAACGTGATGCGTACAAATAGAATGAACATTGGTCAAAAATGTATTTAACTCATTAGTTTGGGAACTAGTAAGATGATAAAGCTCACTCTCAGACCATTTAGGAAACGATTCATGGGCACTTCTAACGTATGGCCAAGTCCGTGCTAGCCTAAAGCTACGTCCCAATGCCTACGTCGTTCACCTCACTTCGTCTCATTACCTAGGCATTTTATCATCTCCCATCACCCCAAGAAGAAACAGGACAATGAGATATTTTGAAAGAGAGGCCACATTCACATATCTTTTATACATTGTATTGTTACAATTGTTCTATTTTATTACTAGCTACTGTTAAACTCTTACTGCGCCTAATTTATAAATGAAACTTTCTCATAGGTATGTTTGTCTAAGAAAAAAAACGTAGTATATACGTAGAGTTTGGTAGTATCTGTGGTTTCGGGCATCCACCTGGGGGTCTTGGAAGTATCCCCGTGGAACTATTATATATTTGGTCTTTGTCCCTGGTTCCTGGCATAGAGCTCCTAAAACCCTTGGTGGAATGTCCTGGGGGAAAGGAGTGTCTTTTGTTATTCATAATGATCCCCTCAGGCACAAACACCTGAGTTCATGCCAAGGAGGTGATCAGAGTGGAACCCTGTGATAGCTTCATGTAGGGGCTGGTCTGCCAGAAAGACCAAACATGTGATTAGAAGGTGGGAACTTTCAGCCCCAACCTCCCCTCCAACACCCACCCTCCTCCCCCACTCTGAAGAGAGAGAGGGAATGCAGACTGAGTTATAAAAACGCTTGAACGATGAGATTCAAGGAGTTTCTGGCTTGGTGGACACACATGGGCTGGGAAGGCTAGTGTGCCCACAAAGGGTATGGAAGCTCCGCATCACCCCACCATCCCTATCTTGTGTCCTACGCCTCTCTTCCATTTGGCGCTTCCTGAGTTGTAGCCTTCAAAATAAACCAGCCAACACAAGCAAAAATGCTTTCCTAAATTTTCTAGCTAATCTAGCGAATTATCCTGTCTGGGGGGAGGGGCATGGGAACCCCGAATTTGTAGTTGGCTGGACAGAAGTGTAGGTACCCTAGGGACTTGTGATGGACATCTGAAGTGAGGACAGTCTTGTGGGAATGAGCCCTTTAACTTGTGGGATCCGACCCTAACCCTAGGTAGGTAGTGTCAAAATTGAATTAAATGGTTGGATATTCCATTGGGGTCAGAGAATCCGAGAATTGGTATGGAAAAAGAACGCATATTTGGTCAAAAACATCAAACACTAAACCAAAGAGTTACAGAGAAGGTAAGCAATTTGCCCAAGATCACACAGCTGGTGAGCTGCTCAGCTGGGATACCAGCCCTTACACAAATAAAGCTCTTGACCTTGGATCACCCCATTATGCTTCCTCTAGCTGTTGCTGACTCCTTTACATCCCCCAGCAGAGGCAGTATTCATATGCTCCTTGCAGGAAAGAAGGCTCGGTGTGGATAAGTCAGTGTTTCCTAAACATCGGGCATTTGCGAAACACCTTGACAGTATCTGCTCCGCTATTACTTAATTGAATATTTTTCTTTGCATACGAAAACATCTTAATATAAAACTTCGGACACTTTTATATGGAGAACGAATATTTTCCCCTGAAACATAGAAATAAATTCTCAACAAATGTTTCCCCAGCTACCACCTAAAATCATCCCAGAGTGCTGCCCACTTTGGGAAAAACTGGACCGATTGAATCACCAGAGGTCACACAGCCGAGATCTCAACCCAGGTCCCATCTCTAAGCCTGGTGCTGGCTCAGCCCCAACGCCGAACCCCCAACCACGCCATGTTTCTCGTTAACTGTGCTAGCGCAGCAAGAGGAAAGGACCTCTCGAAGTTTCTCAAGATGGCTCAATGTGACCAAAGGGAGAACCAGACGGAAGGATGGCAGACGGCAGATGGCCAGAGGGCTGACTCCTCCAGGCAGTTAAGGATGCCCTGGGCAAGTCTCCCTGAATTTAATCAGAGTGCATCACAGTCTGAGACTCATCTACTCTAAATTGTTCTAGCAGCTGGTTGAATTTTCCCCCAGAACCCGAAAAGCCAGTCCTAGCTGGTCTAAGGGGCAGCACAAGCACCTGGAGACAAGAAACAACAGTGGATAATCACCCTGTCCCGGGGGGCAGGAGGGTGCAGAGGTCCCTTTTCATAACCTGGTCCAGCTCACCAAACTCCATCTGGGGAAACCTCTTGTGAAGCCAAAATGTTAGCTTATTCAGGCATTTTCTGAAGTGTTGCTTTCAAAGTGAAATTCAGATCTGATTTTATCATTGGACAATTTTTGTCTTGGGCCAAACTCGAGGTCCACGACTCCCTCATGGAATCACAGAAAGACGTGGGTAAGCATTCTCAAGACTAATACATAGGAAGTGCTTACAGGGGCTGGGCTCTATACGAAGTTCTTTTCACGCATTCACTCATTTATTCCTTGTTCCAACGGGTGTGAATTATATTTGTACCAGTTTTACAGATGAGGGACTCGAGGCTTAAAGTTTGCGCAGTTAGTCCCTGGTAAGGCTGGGAGTGAATTTCTGCACCATCTGGCTCCAGAATCCACCTTCATCATATTACATCCTGATCTCCCAAATCCCTCTGCGGTTCAGCAAAGAAGCTCAGAAATTCCCTATCTGCCAACTCTCAGCTTGCTCACTTGATCTCCTTAAAAAATAAAAACCAAAAAGGGACACTGTGTGTTGGTTATTAGAGGTCAAACACAGGTGGGCCATGGAGCAAACTGAAAGTGATCGTCGCTGAATGATTATAAATTCGGCTTTCGGTGATAAGCTTTTAGAAAGCTAATCGTTGTGAGTTTCTCGATAAATACAGCACCGGTTTCAATTAAAGCCTTAATCAGTGTATTTTGATAACGGACACGATGATGAAGACAACAGATGGCTTTGGGATTTTCATGCGCCACGGGAGACCACAAACATACATTTCATTCTGATTCCGATCAGGATTCGAAGCAACTGGAGAGTGAGCTACCTATTGCCATGCCAGGAGCCATGCTAATGTTGGGCAGATTTTACACTTTCAGGTTGAGACCAATTTTCATCAAGAAAAAAATTACGGAAAGAAAGATGAGTCATCTATAAAGCAACCGACGACCACCAGCATTATACTTTCCCCTAGGGAAGAGGTGAAAGGACGTCTGTGCAGTGGGAAGTAGAGGGTAGAGATGGGGGGTGGGGGGGTCACCCCAACTGCTTTTAACTTGCAATGGCTGCACCACATCCTGGGTCAAATAAATCAGACTCTAGGATAAATCCCAGGCATCGGCATTTTCTCTAAAGCTCTCCAGGTGATTCCCGTGTGATTCACTGCCTCCAGCCTCTGGCTGCCACTTCTGGAAAGGTTCTGGATGTGTATCAGTCAGGGCTCCATCAGGGAAGCAGAACCACCATGAATTATGGGGCAAGGGATGCACGGCAGGAATTAGACCTTTCACAGTTGTGGGAGGAGCTGGGGATGCGAGGGTCTGGGTGGGGTTGTGGAAGACCAGAGGGGTCACCAGCCAGCCCATCTGAGAAGTCAGGCACATCTAGCTGGCGAGGTGGGGCTGTAGAGGGAAAGTGGGGGGAGGGGTCTTTGGGAGGCTGTTGTCTTGTCTGCCAAGCGTCTAGAAGATGGAGGACTGCTGTTGGTCAGCAGGGCCAGCATTGGGGATGACAAGCTGGATGGGAAGTTGGGGAGAGTGAGCATGAGATGGAACCTCCATGGCCTTCTCTATCTGATTACCTCCTCATCCAAACATGGTGGACCTCCGTGAGTCAACATTGCACTTCCTGTCTGCCTCTCAGATCTCCCACCTTTAACCTAGAAACAGACAAGGAATGGGATTCTGGGAAATGGGGTTCTCGACTGAGCTAAGATTTCAACCGAAACTCCCAGCACGGGCTAGAAGGAACAGAAATCCCCTCAAGCTCGTTTGATTTAAGATAGTTTAATAAAGGTTAAAAAATGGGGAGAAATGTTAGCACCTTAATAGCTGGTACCCAGATTTATCTTGGGGAAGAAAGTTTTTGCTCAGAATCATAACTTGACAAACAGCTGGGGTGGTGTTCCTGAGAGCCCAAGGGTTTTTGGCACCATGGCTTCTTGGAAGCAGGTGAAGCTGCTCTGCATAAGACCGGGAAGGGGGGTTGCAGCTGGGTGGCTCAGTCAGTTGAGCATCTGACTCTTGGTTTTGGCTCAGGTCCATGATCTCGGGCTCCATGCTCAGCAAAGAGTCGGCTTGAGATTCTCTCTCTCCCTCTGTCTCTCCCCCTACTCTCTCTCAAATAAATAAATATATCTTAAAAAAAAAAAAAAAGGGAGGGGAAGTTGTCTTCCTTGGAACTGAGAGGTCTGAGCTAGAGAACTGCAAGCAAGGTGGGTGAGCCTGGGCCCTGGGAGTGGAGAAGGGCCAAGAAAAAGGAACCACTTAGTACAAGATGGCTAAAAGGATCTCGTTAGGTGGGAATGTCAACTGTGGGTTTTTAAATTGTTGTGAAGAGCTCAGAGGGAGCCCTTTCTGGATGTTTAGTTTGACAACTCCTCGGATGACCTGTGGGAGTAGCATAGGGCTTTGTTATGTTTTGTCATTATGGAAACTGGTGAGCATCCGAGTTTCCTACCCACATGGATGGGGTTCCGGGATGCCGGAAACCAAGCCTGGGAACAGAGAAGAGCTGAGCAGGGAAACCCTGAAATTCACTAACATCACAGCGGCAGATTTTGAGTTTCCCCAGGCTACCGCCACACAAATGTGAGACCTTTCTCCAAGGGTCTGGACAGTGGACACCCAGGGGGTAAGAAGACGCAACATCTTATGGAAAGGTGCAGTTCAGCTGAGCTGCTTGGGGACTGGAATGGGGATGTCATGGCCAAGTTCATTCTCTGCTTTCAGGGATGACAGTCTCTCTTGTTTGCTACTCTGAGGCAGCTGTGCTGTCTTCCTTCCTTCCCAAAGACTGGCTTTTTGTGCTCATCCACTGTCTTTGGTTTGCAAATCCATCACCAAACTGGCCCAGTCTCCCTGTAGCCCAAGGAGAAAGACTCTGATTGGCCCAGACTGAGCCAATCTGGACCAGTCAGCTCTGGCCTGCAGGAGGGGAATAAGGAGAGACAGAGACCTCCCCCCCCCCAGGTCCCTGGGACTGGTTCTCTAAGGAGAGGGGATGGGCTGGAAGGCAAGGATTGGCCCTGGGTGAGCACCGTAGAGCCAGGCACTGGGGTCAGCCTGCTGCATCTAGAATCCCAACCCTGCTGGTTCTTAGATGGGTGATCTTGGGCAAGTCTCTTAACTTCTATGAAACCCAAGTTCCTCTTCTGTTCAATGTGGCTTCTGATAGTAGTTGCCTCATCTGGTTGCTATGGAGACGAAATCAGGTGATCCATATAAGAAGTGTAGGATTGTGTGTGGCACATGGGAGTGCTCAGGAGATGTTAGAGAAATTAATAAGAATGATAACCTTAAGAATTGAACATAGCATCCTGGCACTCACTGTGCCCATCTGAAGTTTCCGTATACCGCCCTCCCAGGAGTCCTGCAGTATTTATGTCCTCCCTCAGACTGCATTAAGACAGAGCTCTTGTCTACACTGTTCATGCCCATGTTCCTGAGATCTGACACATGATGATACGGTAGATGCCGGCTGCGTGAAGGAAGGAATAAATAAACGCTCAAATATCCCCAGGTGTGGAAACTCATCACCTCCCAAGGCTCCCACTTTTTATAGCTCCAAGTGCTTGGAAAGGCCTCTCTCAGGCTGAGATGGTAACCTGATTCACGGGCGGCATCTATGTTTGGTCCCAGTTGCACATAGAAGAAACAGACTCCCTCTTCCACGGGCCAGTCCTTCAGCTGTCTCGAGACGCATCTCAAGTGCCCCTGAACCTTCTCCTCTCCAGTCTGAACATCCTTGTCATGGAGGAGACCTTCAGTCCACCTTCCAATCTCCCCCCCTTTTCCCGTGCCCCCTATTCAAGATAAATAACTACGACGAATAACCAAGAGCATGGGCCCAACATCTGCTCTTACAAATGTGTCTGTTCATTTCCAAACTTGATTTCTTCCGGAAGCAAAGGAAAGTAACATTTCCTGAGCTCTTTTATAAATGACTTCTTTTCCTCCCCATAACCACCCTCTGCAATGTTGGAGCCTTCCCCGTTTGACAGGTGAGACAGCTGGGGCTCAGAGAGGTTAAGGTATTTGTCCAAGACTGCACAGCCTATAAATGGCAGAGCTAGAGTTCAAACGTAGGTATAATCTAACCTGGAGTGAGTATAGTTCTCTCTCTCGATCAGAAGGCCACGCTGTCCAAGATAAGGACCCACAGGCTGTCTTCCCACTGGCAGAACCCAACTAGGAGTGCCTTGGATTGACTTAATCTAATTCAAAACCCCTTTTAGGGGTTTAGGGGACCGAGGACAGAACGACCCAGACTGGGTCAAAATTCCAGAAGGAAAAAAAAAATCCACGTATCTGATCATTCAGCGAATAGCAGCCAATTAAATAAAGGGAAAGATGTAAATCAGGATATTTACATTTCCTGGGGGGCGGGGGCCAGCGAAGCTCGTGGACCCGAAACACCAAGTCACACCTGCTAAGCCGTTCATACCTTCCGTCCGTCCTTTTCTCTGTGAGCATCCTGCCCAGGAAATGTCAAGGGAGGGCTGGCTCTCATGTGAAGAGACAACGTGGAAATGAAGCTGGCCCGGTCCAGCGTGATCTGATTCCGCACCAAGCACCAAGGAAAAGCTGAACCCTCCGTTGAGATCATCAAGTGATACAGATGAGCACTTCTCAGGCTCTGCGGCCATTCAGATCAGCACTGTTCCAGAAACACGCAGAGAGAGTGAGAAAACCCTTAATTGTCAGGCCGCTGTGTGTGCATTACCGAGGTGCTCGCCCTCCCTCCCTCTCTCTGTCTCATAAGATGTCGTTTCTTTTGGAGATTTCAAAAAAATAATGAGATCTTAGCATAAGATCAAGCAATGTGTGATGGGGCGCCTGGGTGGCTCAGTCGGTTAAGCGACTGCCTTCGGCTCAGGTCATGATCCTGGAGTCCCGGGATCGAGTCCCGCATCGGGCTCCCAGCTCGGCAGGGAGTCTGCTTCTCCCTCTGACCCTCCTCCCTCTCATGCTCTCTCTCTCTGTCTCATTCTCTCTCTCAAATAAATAAATCTTAAAAAAAAAAAAAGATCAAGCAATGTGGGTTCTCCACGTGGAGTGCGCCTTCCCCTCCACTCAGCCTGGCCATGGCCTTATCTGTCACCATTGCTGCCACACTGGGACTCCAGCTCGATGCTGAGCCCCGATACGAATTGCTCTTGGTCTCTCCTGTGGCCGGCTGAATAAGGCCAGTGTCTGGTAGGAGAAAGGTAGCGAGCCCATACTCACGCCAATGCATTTAGATCTAAGCGGAGGGAAAGTCTTTCTAAGGATTGTGGATATGGGGATAACACTAGACACAGACTGGGAAGTCCTGGGAAGGCTTCCCTTCCCTGGATCTGAGCCCTGGAGGGAGAGGGAGAGTTAACCAGGCAAAGACGGTAGCGGGAGGAGGGGTCCAGGCAGAGGGAACAGCACGGAAAATGGCCCCAGTCACAGGACAGGGTGTGGAGTGCGTGTGTATGGGGGGGGGCGAAAGGTGCCCCGTGGGGTACAGATCAGGAGTAGGGGCTGCAGGTGGAAGAAAGATGAAGAACAGAGGGCAGAAGAGCCAGGAATGGACCTGGCGGTATCAGGTCCATTTAAAACTGGGAGCCATGGTTTGATTTGCATTTCCAGAGGCTCCTTCTGGCTGTGGTACCCTGACCTGGAGGGCAGCAAAGTGGAAGGCTGGGAGGCTCTTGAGATCCAAGACAGAGATGGGAATGCGCACTTGGGTGGCAGCCATGGTGATAGAGGAAAGTGGACAGTTTTTAAAACTAGTTTAGGAGGTAAAATTGACTCAATTTGGGGATGGAGTGAATACGTGAAGTGGCAAATGGGAAGGAGTCAAGAATGGTGTCTAACTTCAGAATTTGACATTTCCATGGGTAGATGGTGATGCTGGGCTATTTGCAGAGCTATGTTTGGTGAGGACAGGGCTGGGGGATGGCACAGGGATCATGAGTTTGGACTTGGACATATTGGGTTTGATATATCTGAGACATTGATGGAAGGCATCAAAGATCATAAACTTCCTTCCCTTTCTTAGTATTTTTCCTTTAAAAAGGTGTACGTGGGGGCCACCTGGGTGGCTCAGTAGGTGAGTTTCTGACTCTTGGTTTTGGCTCAGGTTGTGATCTAGGATCATGAGATCAAGCCCTGCCTTGGGCACTGCGCTGGGTGTGGAGCTCTCTGTCCCTCTCCTTCTGCCTCTCCCCTCTCCCACTCACACATGTGCACTCTCTCTCTAAAAAAAAAAAAAGGGGGGAAGAAAAAGTAAAAGGTGCATGTGTGTCCAAAAAGGCAAACACTGTATGATTCCATTTATATAGGGAACTTAGAGTAGTCAAAATCATAGGGATAGAAAGCCAACAGTAGTTGCCAGGGGCTGGGAGAGAACGCTGAGTTATTGTTTGATGGATACAGGATTTCAATTTTGCAAGTTGCAAAGTTCTGGAGCTGGATGGTGGTGATAGTTGCACAACAGTGTAAATATTCTTTTTTTTTTTTTTAAAGATTTTATTTATTTATTTGAGACAGAGAGAATGAGAGAGAGAGAGCACATGAGAGGGGGGAGGGTCAGAGGCAGAAGCAGGCTCCCTGCCAAGCAGGGAGCCCGATGCGGGACTCGATCCCGGGACTCCAGGATCATGACCTGAGCCGAAGGCAGTCGCTTAACCAACTGAGCCACCCAGGCGCCCAACAGTGTAAATATTCTTAATACCACTGAACTGTATACTTACAAATGGTCATGATGGTAAATTTTCTGTTTATGTGTATTTTGCCACAATAAAAAATTGGAAAAAAGTGTGCCTGTTTGTGAACTATATACAAAAGTGTGCATAAGATACATACATGCCATCTATGGAATAGTGAACAATTATGTCCCCATCATCTTGCCCAAGTCATAACCTGTATGCGACCCTTAGAAGCCTCATTGTGCCCTGTTCCCTTGAATTTCCCTCAGTCCCTCAGAGGTGAGCCTTAGGCTGAGTTTATCTTAATGCTTTTTCTTTGTATAATTTACTATCTCTATATGAATGCCTGTACCTTTTTTGGCTTTACACATTTCGACCTTTACATCATCATGGCTGAAAGTCTTTATTTTTGAGATGCATCTGGGTTAATGCCTGGGGGGCATCCATTTTTCACTGCTATACAGAATTCCACAGAATGACTAGGCCACCATGGATTTGTCCTTTTCTGCTGCTGACAAACACCTGAGTTGTTTCCAGTGTTTTGCTCTTACAAACAAGGCTGATAAGAACATTCTGGAATATGCCTCCTGGGACTTACTGTGCGAGTTTCTTTAAGGCAGTGCTGGGATGATGGAAATGTTCTACAAAAATGTGTATGCTTTCCAATAGGACAGCCATTAGGCTCAATCGATGAACGAGCACTTGAAATGTAGTAACTATAATTTTTATTTTATTTCCATGACTTTAATTTGAAAGAGCCACATGAAGCTCGTGCCTACCCAGTTATACAGAGCAGCCCTAGGGTATCCCCAGGGGAGAAACTACTGGTTGTAGAGTAAGTACATGCTCATCTTTACTAGGTGATGCCAGAATGTTCTACAAAGTGCTAGAGCCAATATCCCTTTATCTTAATCAGTGTTCTCCAACTTCCTAGGTCTTTGCTAGCCAGAGAAAGCATCCAGGTGGAAGTTTCTGAGAATGAACAGGGCTGTATTAGTCAGGATTCTCCCATGGAACAGAAGCAAAAGGAGATCTGATCGATTGATTGATGGAGCGATGGATTAATTATAAGGAAGTGGCTCACATGATTATCGAGGCTGAGAAGCCCCAAGATCTATCGTCAGCAAGCTGGAGAAGCAGGAGAGCCAATGCTATATAGCTCCAGTCCAAAAGCTGGCAGGCTCAAGCCCCAAGAAGAGTTGATTTTTCAGTTCAAGTCCACAGGGAGGAAAAGATCAATATCCCAGAAGCTCAGTAAAGCAGGCAAATTTCCCTCTTTCTCAGCCTTTCTGTTCTATTCAGGCCTTCAGGGGATTGCATGAGGCCCACCCACACTGGAAAAGGCAACCTGCTTTACTCCGTCCACGGATCCGAATGTTTCATCTCATCCAGAAACCCCCGTATAGACTCCCCCAGAATAACGTATGCCCAGATGTCTGGCGACCCCACAGCCCCAGTCAAGGTGACACATAAACTTCACCATCACCAGAGCCTAATATGGTGATCTCGCTCCCAGCTCACCAGCACACAGGAGACTCAGATCCTCCGAGCTAAGAGAATAAAGTCCTCGAGAGTAAGACAGTCCAAGCTCCCAGACAGAACAGTTTCCTTTCCTGAAGTGTGTTCTGACTGCAAAAAGCAACTTGGAACAGCAGAAGCTTGTCGAGTGGGGGGACGTATCTTTCTCCATTTGATCAGCCCAGTTTCCCACGCCCATCCCTACCTCCTGGCATGCTTAGAAATTCAGGAGGGTCCTTCTACTCAGAGGTCCAACCTACAGTGTCCTCCATCCTCTCTCCTTGTCCCTCCATTTCCCTTCCCCTCTCCCAGCTCCTCAAATCCATGCATTTTGTCCAAAACAAATTGCTTTTCAGATCTTCTGCCTTGAGACCTGTTCTTAGGGGATGCTATTTAAAACCCTGAGTGCAACTGGCGTGATGCAGAACTCCCAAGCGTGGCTAAGATGTGTCAGGTGACATAAATGCACATGCTTCATTTTGCCCTTGGCTTGAAGCTTTTCAAAACTAACGGACTTGAGAATCACCAGCTCATTGAAGGCCAAAAAAAAAAAAAAAAAAAATGCAGGCGTATAAAACATTTTTAAAAATAACACTGGTAATAATAAAGTCAAGGCCCCAGGGTAGAGCTGGTCTTACTGGCGGACAGCCGCTCCCCAGCTTCTCGGGGAGAGGAGTGAGTTCTGGGTGTTCTCTGGGGATGACTCAGCAGCCCCAATCCCCTGCGATCCCTCAAAGCGCGACGTTAACAGTGAAATGGAGGATTTGCTTTTTTCCTTAGGAGGAAGAGCCACCTACTTGCACATGAGTCCTCTCTTTTCATCTCTTGCTGTCTTGTTGCCAGGGAAGTGTTGATGCCCCCCTGTACAGAGGGAGAAACTGAAGCTGTAACACGGCTAAAAAGCTGCTCCAGGGCCACACGGTTGGTAACAAGGAGAAACTGGGGTTCAAAGCCAGTTGAGAGACCCCATAACATGGTGGTTGGGATGGACGCTGGACCCAGAATGCCTGGGATAAACCAATATCTGCTATTTAATGGATGCTGTGCAAACCCAGGCAAGTTACTCGACCTCTCTGTGCATCAGCTTCCTCCTCTCTAAGATGGGAAGTAGCGGGGTGCGAGTACTATGCTCCTGAAATCCGTCCTTCACACGCCCGCCTCCCCTCCCCGCTCCGAGTCTGACGCTCCCTGATTAAAAGCCGCCACTGCCCAGGGCAAGCCGAGTGACAGAGCACACTATCCCTTTTATGAAAATCCCGCAAGCAGGTGTAAAATGAAGATAACCACCCCCTGCCCCTGCTCAGCGCTGGAAGATTCTTAATTATCTGAAGCCCAGATAAACAGCAGGACCAGGATTGTAGGGAGGATGCGGGAGAGCCAGGCAGGCAAGCAAGCACGGGCTGCTGAATTATGAAAAGCTAATGGTGTGATTCAGTGCCTGGAATTAAAGGTGAGAAAATGAGTCCGAGCTTGGCGACAACCTCAGTAGGACAGGCAAGAGGGAGTGGCGGGACCTGGGGCAGCAGCGGAGGGACGGGAGGTGGGGGGCACAGAGGATCAAGGAGAGAACAAAGCAGGCTCCAAGCTTTATCTCCCGGACATTTGGCACCTATTACAGGGGCTTTTTTGTGATACGGAGGGGTTTACTGACTCATTCAAATGAAGCTCATAAAATCACCAAACTTCACGAGATCTCCAGCTGCCACGTGGCAACCTGTAAACCAGAGGACAAGCTAAGGAAGACACAGAAGATAACGCCTTGCCCGCCAGGGTCACTCACAGCCCTTCCCTGAACCTGACCTTGTGGGCCTTAGGCAAGGCGAACAGGGGGTTGCCCTGATTCATCCTTTCATTAGTAGGCACTTTTCACAGATGGCGTGATAACGCGTGCCCAGGACCCGCCCGCAGGAAGGGCTCAGTAAATGTTGAGTGCTGTGCTCCCTGAGAACCCCTACAGGGCACTACCTCGAATTCCTGGCAGGTAGACTTGCAAACCTGGCCACCTAAGTTAGAGCTCATCATTTTAGGTTCCAAATAAATCGCTTCTCTCGAGAGAAAGAGTACGGGAAAGTCCTGACTGAGTCCTGTTCACTGAGCCTCCCTCAGTAAAATTCTTTCCATTTCTACCACACTTCATTCAAGATGACAGAACAAGACAAACCCAATGTGGGATTGTGAGGTTGTGGGATTGCGGGCGTCCAACCAGGAGTTTGTCCTTGCATTCTAGAAGTGCTGGGCAAAGAAGAGAGGGAATAAAGAGTAAACAGCAGTTCTTCTGTGCTCTGTCATGTGCCCAGGCTCATACACTGAGGACGACGGAGAGCCAGGATGACCCCTGAGCCCAATTCTCATGAATCCATGCTAGTTCCCCGGGGACTGGGTAAATCTCCCTCTTCTACTTCCTCACCATCCTGGCAAGAGGAGAGGTTGAACCAGCAAGGCAAAAACATGGAAGCCCATGAAAGAAAAATGCTAAATGTTGGGGGTGTTGGGGTCAGCAGCCATTGGACCCATTCTTAAAAAGAGTCAATACAACAGGAGACGTAAGAGTGAGAAGATACCCGCAACCCTGAAATGTGGTCTGACTCACATAGTCTCCACAGGAGGTGATGGGTATTAACTTGATTACTTAGGAGCAGGTGTGACAAAACCAATCTCATCCTGGTTATTACAGCTACAGTCACTGGGACAGTTCCAGTCAATGGCCGTCACATTCTTGTCACTCAGAGCTTCCCCGCCTGAGCCTGCAAATGCTTAGTGTGGTCTGAAATTCTATTTCCCTCTTACCCTGTGCCAGGGGCCCTCGTGTGTGTGTGTGTGTGTGTGTGTGTGTGTGTGTGTAGGGAAGTTGTTGGGTAAGGATGGAATATGCACATTCTACAAATATTAATTGCCCTAATAAGTGCCAAGCCCTATTCAAGATGCTGGGAAGATAGAACAGTGAGGAAGATGAATAAGATTCCTACCCTCGTGGTGTATACTCTAAAGAATTTCCTTCCTCCCTTCCCTCATTCACTCACTGAATCAATATTCTGGGATCACTACATCCTAGCTTGGCTTCTGATTAGCTAATGCAACCGTGGGCAAATTTTTTAACCTCCAATTTTCTCTTCTCTAATAGGGATGCAAGAATAGGAGCCATATAGCTGTGTAAGGGTCTGGCTCTGAGAAATAGCCAGGAAACTGAATTCAAGAACAGCCCACACGTGGCCTGCTAGCCTGGGAGGCTGAGGATGATGGATGAGGCATTTGTTTGCATCTGAGGGGGCAGTGATCTCTATCCTGTCCACCCTGGGCCCATTGTGCACTGCAGAGATTGACAAGGTGGGTGCACCTCCAGGCAAGGTTGCATACTGTACCAGGCTGGGCCTGGGGGGGCTGTCAGTAGAATCCACTATTGTCTGCAGGCTCCGAGCAAGTCCCCCCAGCTCCGGGGGGCCTGGAAGCCGGCCCCTCCCCTGGAGAATGGCACTGAGCCCCTCTTATGTCTTGACTACACTGACCTCCTTCTGTATCCTTTGAATAACTTGACTGATTCCAGTATCTACTGATGCATTGGTGGCACAGTCGTGAGCCTAGCTGTTTTCAAGGATCTACGGTTGAGATTTGTCCCTAAGTGGGCATGATGGGGAAATTCAATGAGTCAAGAGTTTAGTGCCCTGCTTGGCCCAGGGCTGGAGCTTACACGCTAGCTGTTCTTGTCATTGCTCACTCACTGCGTGCCAGGCGTGGGCCAGATCCCGGGGATACCGAACGTGTGCACACACCAGATGCAAAGGTCAGTAAATGCAAAGTGACAGCCATTGTTCCTGCAGCAGCAAAAAAAAAAAAGAAAAAAAAAAAACCTTTGCTCCCTCTTAAGCACCCTCAGGCTGAAGGGAGCTTTTCAGTACTTTACAGCAGAACTCCTGTTCTCTGTCTTCTTTCATTTTTTTTTAAAGAGAGAGAGCGCACGCGAGAGTGGGGAGTTGGAAGAGGGAGGGACAGAATCTTTTTTTTTTTTAAGATTTTATTTATTTATTTATTTGAGAGAGAAAGCGGGAGCCGGGGGAGGGGCAGAAGCAGGCTCTCCACTAAGCAGGGAACCCGATATTGGGCTCCATCCCAGGACTCTGAGATCATGACCTGAGCCAAAGGCAGACGCTTAACCGACCGACTGGGCCACCCAGGCGCCCCAAGTAAAGGTTATATATTAAGTAATAGAAGAACAGTTGTAAAACTAGCTGTCAGAATTAATAAAAACCGTTACTATTAACATAGGTCATTTTTATGAATTGGGATTAAAGATAGAACGTTCGGAGGAAGAAAGACTTAATTTGCATGTACGGGCACACCTCGTTTTACTGTGCTTCGCTTTATTACGCTTCGAAGATACTGCATTTTTTACAAATCGAAGGTTCAAGACTTTGGTGGAGGAAGTTGGTGCAGATGTGGTGGGAATAACAAGAGAACCGGAATGAGAAGTGGAACCTAAAGATGGGACTGAATTGCTACCATCTCTTGATAAAACATTAACAAGTAAGGAGCTGCTTCTCACGGATGAGCAAAGAAAATGGTTTCTTTTTTTTTTTTAAGCTTTTCTTTCTTTCTTTCTTTCTTCTTTCTAAGATTTTATTTATTTATTTGACAGAGAGAGATAGCGAGAGAGGGAACACAAGCAGGGGGAGTGGGAGAGGGAGAAGCAGGCTTCCCGCTGAGCAGGGAGCCCGATGCGGGGCTCGATCCCAGGACCCCGGGATCATGGCCTGAGCCGAAAGCAGACGCTTAACGACTGAGCCACCCAGGCGCCCCAAAGAAAATGGTTTCTGAAGATGCCATGCAATTGTCAAAATGACAACAAAGGACTGAGAATATGACATGAACTTAGTGGATAAAGCAGCGACGGGGTTTGGAGGGTTGACCCCAGTTTGGAAGGAAGTTCTACTGTGGGTGAGATGCGATCAAGGAGCATCCCATGCTACCGAGAAATCGTTGAGGAAAAGAAGAATCCATCCAAGCGGCAGACTTCATTGTTTTATTTTTAAG
>NC_138373.1:24586003-24629495 GCF_054177405.1 Leptonychotes weddellii
TACCTCTAAGGCGCACCTGTATTATTTAGAGAGTGTGATCATCCCAACCCTCTTGCTGCCAGTGAACTCTCAACTATTCCATACTTTATGGCTTTTCCCTTTGCCCTGAGTTCATCCACAAATAGGAGCTGCACGGAAATTTCTGCATTTCCTGACCTATGCCTGGATCCTTGCTGTTTGCTCGTTTCCACGGGGTGACTATACCCGTTACTTCAGTTCAGTAATCGAGGGTGATCCCCGAGAATCTGTGTCTAGTTCTGTGGTCTCCCGCACATGACAGACAAAGACACAGAACTTCCTGTCACTCATCTGCACTTGGGTAACCCACAGGCACCTCAAACTCCTATCCAGCCCTGGCTTTCTCGGTGGTTGGAATCACCTGACTTAATAGAACACCTGGTCTTAGTTAATACTTCTCCCACACAACCAGTCCTTCCTCGAGTTCTTTTGAAAAACAAAAACCAAAACAAAAACTATGAGGAGGAAAGGATTGTTTCTCCACACTCATGTATGTATTGGTTTAGTTTATTTCCAGATCAAAGGGAAGATGTTTCTTATTCGTAGGGTGGGGATGTTCTAGAACTTTCCTCCAAGGGCTCCTGGGAGGAGGGATCGTGCCCATGAAGCACTTAGCACAGGGTCTGGCCCACACAGAGAGCTAAATAAATGGCAGCTATTAATCCTGCGGTCTACCTCACGGGGTGAGAGAGAAGGTCACATTATGCAGTATATGTAGAAGGTCATCCAAGGAGAATATGGGTTTTGAAAGCAGGAAGAGCCGGATCTGAATCCTAATTGCTCTATTTACTAGCCGGGAGGCCCGAGGAGGTTAACTTCCCTGAGCCTCAGTCTTTCTCATCTGTAAAATGGGATAATCCCATAACGGACCTCAGTGAAATCAGCGAAAGAATGCGTGGAATGTGTCCCTTCCAGTGCCGGCCCAGAAGGCGCGATGTTGCTGCTTTTTCCAGTGGAGGTTGGGTCAAATCATCTGATTCTGGGGTTGCCAGTGACTCCAGGAGAGAGGTACTATCATTCCCCGCCTGCCCCCACCCCCATTTCACAAGTCAGGGAAATGAAGCTCAGGGAGAACTTGCCCCAAGCTCTCCCAGCTTTTTTGGATCTCATAACTATCTGAACCCAGAGTGTGCGCGCTTAACGACGTGGACACAGGTACCACCTCTGGGTCCCTATGTCTCCCTCTCTCGCTTCCCTTTTCTCTTCTCAGAAGCAAACATAGAAAGAGCTTGGGCTCTTTGAGGCTTTGAGTCAGACTGGCTTGGATTCAATCCCAACTTCAGGATCTTGTTTAAAATGGAAGACTCTAGGGCGCCTGGGTGGCTCAGATGGTTAAGCGTCTGCCTTCGGCTCAGGTCATGATCCCAGGGTCCTGGGATCGAGTCCCGCATCGGGCTCCCTGCTCCTTGGGAGCCTGCTTCTCCCTCTGCCTCTCTCTCCCTCTCTCTCTGTCTCTCATGAATAAATAAATAACAATCTTTAAAAAAATAAAAAAAATAAAAAAATAAAATAAAATGGAAGACTCTAGGGGGCGCCTGGGTGGCGCAGTTGGTTGAGCATCCAACTCTTGGTTTCAGCTCAGGTCCTATCTCAGGGTTGTGAGATCGAGCCCCGCGCTGGGCTTTGTGCTCAGCGCCAAGTCAGCTTAAGACTCTCCCTCCTTCTCCCTCTGCCCCTCCCCCAGTGCTCACTCTCTCTCCCAAATAAATCTTTAAAAAACAGATAAATAAAAAATAAAATGGAAGACTCTGATACCCACGCCTCTAGGCCATCGTGAGAATCAAATAAGAGTTTTTTAAACGTACGTAATGCCTTTATCGTGGCGTCTGGCCTGTGGTAATACATAGTAAATGGTAGTTTCTCTGGGTGTCCCCGTCTCCCCACCCCTTCTTTTTCTCGGCCACCTCCCGAGGCACTCACATAAACCTAAGCTCAGACTCCCGTCGGACCAAGACTTCTCGGAGGCGCTGAATCTTCGCCATCTCCAGTTCGATCTCCTCCGGCATCATGGTTGTCTCTGCCATGCAGATGATGTCCAGCTGATCTGTGCAGGAGACATGAAACATAGGTGTCAAGGCCCCAAAGCCACCCCAGTTTTCAAGAATTCCCTTAGGACCGTCCTCATCCTCGTTCCAGGGAGCAAGCAGCCTTTGCCCCAGCACCCTGGGCATACCGCGAGGGCACACAGACAACAGCCTGAGGGGCACGTGTGCATTTAAGGAGCCAGCCCTTGGGAACCCGGAAAACACGTTTTCCATGGGAATCCCTGTTACGATGGCAAGAGGAGGTGCAGGCGGGCTCACCAAGCCTGTTCAGGGGTGTACACGTGGCTTTGGCGGTCCCTGCCTGGTCCCAGCTCCCGAGCCTCTGCTCTCCTTGACTGCAGCCATTTGTCCTTTGTCCCAGCCTCAAGACCAAGGCCAACTTCAGGCAGAAAATCATTTTATGGGCGCCTGGGTGGGTCAGTCTGTTAAGCATCTGCCTTCAGCTCAGGTCATGATCCTGGAGTCTCGGGATCGAGTCCCGCGTCGGGCTCCCTGCTCAGCAGGGAGTCTGCTTCTCCCTCTGACCCTCCCCCCTCTCATGCTTTCTCTCTCTCAAATAAATAAATAAAATCTTTTTTTTTTTTAAAGATTTTATTTATTTATTTGACAGAGAGAGACACAGCGAGAGAGGGAACACAAGCAGGGGGTGTGGGAGAGGGAGAAGCAGACTCCCCGCGGAGCAGGGAGCCCGATGCGGGACTCGATCCCGGGACTCCAGGATCATGACCTGAGCCGAAGGCAGTCGCTTAACCGACTGAGCCACCCAGGCGCCCTAAATAAAATCTTTTTAAAAAATCATGTTATAATCATTCTTTTTACAGCAATACTATTAATTATTATCTTACAGAAATACTAAGTAAGGTAAGGAATAGTAATATGAAGTAATACAAGTTTGTTGCACAAAATTCAGTTCATACAGCTAGGCAAAAAAAAAAAAAAAGAACAAAGAGTCATCTGTAACCCCACTGCCCAGAGAGAACCACGATCCACATGTTGATGGACATTCTTCCTGTCCCGTATTTATTTGATGTACATTCTTCCAATATATATATGATAATTTATATGATTAGAATAACTTAATGATTATATATTATATATGTGGTGTGCATATTTAGGGTAATACATACGGGGTTTTTATATGTTTTCTATGCAGAATATTATATACACACATGTATTTCGTAGTAGCAAAGATACGAAATCACCTAAATGCCTATCAGTGGATGAATGGATAAAAAAAGATGTGGTATATAGACAAATGGAATATTATTCAGCCACGAGGAAGGAGGATATCCTTTGTGACAGCAAGGATGGACTTTGAGCATATTATACTAAGTGAGGAAATTGAGACAAAGACAGGTACTGTATGATTATCACTTACATGTGGAACCTAAATAGTCAAACTTGTAGAAAACAGAGTAAAATGGTGGTTACCAGGGGATTGGAGAGGAGGATAAAATTGATTTTGTTTAAAGAGTTGTTAAGGGTACAAAGTTGCAGTAAGGAGTAAGTACACATACCCTTTTTTTAAAGATTGTATTTATTTATGTATTTATCTTAAGATTTTATTTATTTATTTGAGAGAGAGAGAGAGCGACAGAGAGCATGACTGGGGAGGAGAGGGACAAGCAGACTCCTGCTGAGCAGGGAGCCTGATATGGGGCTTGAACCCAGGACCCTGGGAACGTGACCTGAGCCGAAGGCAGATGCTCAACCGACTAAGCCACCCAGGCGCCCCAATACACATACCTTTAAAAAAAAATTGGAAAAATATATGCTAAAATGTTAGTAGTTAAAAATGTTCATACACACCCACACCATTGTATACCTATATTTCCACCACGATGCAGGTCTGGTTTTTGTCATATAAAGTTAGGGTCTCACATTTTATTACCTATTCTTTTCACATAACATATCGTGAGCATTTCCACACGTCCTTGGATGTTCTTCCCCAGCAGCAGTGGGAAAGGTTGTGTGATCTTCTATTTGTGGCTGTATCGTGAATCACTCCACCAACCCCCAGACGTTTAGATTGTTTTCCATTTTCCCCACCATAATCAGCCCCGTGACGAGCGTTCTCAAAGCTCAGTCCTTGCGTGCATCGAGGAGGTGCCTTTAGGCCACATTGCCGGAGTGAATGGCTGGGTTTTAAAGGCTGCAGTATCCTTTTTTTTTTTTTTTTTTTTTTAAGATTTTATTTATTTGACAGAGAGAAACACAGCGAGAGAGGGAACACAAGCAGGGGGAGTAGGAGAGGGAGAAGCAGGCTTCCCGCCGAGCAGGGAGCCCGATGCGGGGCTCGATCCCAGGGCCCTGGGACCACGACCCGAGCCGAAGGCAGACGCTTAACGACTGAGCCACCCAGGCGCCCCAAGGCTGCAGTATCCTAAGATCTTTCACGGTTAGAGAAAAAGGTATAGGGGAGGAGATAGTTTGCTTTACTGAGACCAACTCCACATAACCCACATCTGTTCCTTCTACACCCAGCAACTTGCTTCTGCTGCCTGGCGTCTGTCTTTGTCCTTACCTCCAAGCTGATGGTTTGGAAAGCTTCCACCCATCAGAACTCCCCAATGTGCTTAGGATGCAGGAGGAAGGCTGTAACCTAGAGCGGATTCCCACCTGGAAACCAATGCCCTCCCTAACGCTCTCTGAGATAATTCACAATTTGTAAGAGATAAACGAGGACAAAAGCAAGGGGTAAAGACCAAGAAATGAGTCAGGGCGAAGAAATTGTGGCATATGGCAGCCCTAGGCCAGCTGCAGATCTTGTCCCCGCTCGGCTCGGCCCCTCAGAGGAGCGTCTGCTTCTCTTTATACTTTCTGAGAACTCCCAGATCTCCCAGCATGGACAGTGCACGGTGTTGAGCCAGGGAGGAGGGCAGGGCGTCTAGATGGGTGGCGGGGAGTTGGGCAGACGGAGGAAATGTTAAATCGGGTATATTCACTATCCCTTCTGCGGCCCTCCAAGCATGGCACATCCTGAAGACCATCCTGTGGTCAGGCCAAGCTGGTGCAGAAATGGGGGTAGGAGGGGAGACGGGGAGGATGGAGGGGGTGAGTGTCAGAAAGGGTGAGGGAAAAGGATCAGAGGAGCTGTCTCAGGACTGGGACTTGAGAAGAGAGACAGACGTCTAAGGAGGAATTTTAGGAATTGTCCATGTGACGTGCTGAGTCATGATCTCAAGGCTTCTGGAATCAGATTTGGGGTCCTCTTGCCCCACTCCCCGCCCCAAGACTGAGATGGCTCCTGGGGCTGGAGCAATGAGGCCTGACTGGAGGAAGGAAGGAAGGCACAGGATAAAAATAGTAATATTAATTGAGCATTACTGTGTGCCGGACTCCAACCAGGCTAGAGGCCCAGCTTGGAGGAGCGTGGACTCTGGGCACAGGGCAATAGAGGGTCATGGTGACCAGGGGTGGGGAGGTGGGGGCGTTCCGGAGTCAGATGGCTGGGGTTTGAGTCCTAGCTCTGCCCTTCACTACCCGTGTGGCCCCAGAGACTTAGTTAACATCTCGTGACTCAGTTTCCTCCTGTGTCATGTGAGGACACCCAGGGCAGTCGTGAGGATGGAATCAACCGAGGCACGTCAGCCTCCATGTGTGGTTATGATGCCTTTGGTCATCACCACCAGCTCGCTCTGCCGTGCCATCTCTTTTAATCCTCACCATAAACCAGCAGGATCAAGATGTTCTCTGTTGAACAAATAAGGAAACAAAGGCTCAGAGCTGGCTAGGAAAGGAGCTGAGCCCTCGTCTGCCTCCAAAACGCAGGTACTTCACCCCATCACAGCTGCCAACGGCAGCTGCATGACCTTGAATGAGCCCTTTACCTCTTAGCATCTCTTCCTTCCTTTTTCAGTAGCTACCATGTGCTACGCTGTGCTGAGGCTTTATATGATCTCACTTAATCCCTATTTTATACCTGATGAATCAGAGGCTTCAAGAAAGAAGTGACTTGGCCAGCATCCCACAATCAGAACGCTGCAGAGTTAGAATGCAAATCCAGGGCTCAATCTCTCTCTCTCTCTCAAGCACATTATATAGCCTCTGGGCCAGGGCTAAAGGCATTCATGGTTGGGAAAGCCTGTCCTTAACCACCCCGCAGGGATAAGTATTCTCATTTCTCACATTGTGGTTCAGATGGGCAGCCTGATTTCCATAGGACAGAGGTTGAAAAGGGCCACATATCCTGGGGCGAAACATGGGACAAAGACTCACACTCCACGGATTGGCATTTTACCTCCACACCTCCGCACCTGAGGCTCCAGGTGCTGAGAGGAACGTTTAGCGTTGACTTGGGGCCGAGACTGGGGTTGATACCTGTGTTGAAAAGCCTTGCTCGTGCGTGCTTTCTTTCTCCTGGAGAAAGGAGCAAAGCCTAGACCTCACATTAGATGCGAGATGGTTAGAATCCCTTCTTATGCTGAGTGCTCCTTGCCAGGCACTGTGCTGGGCTCACGATAAGCCTCATGTCAGTTAATCTTCACAGCATCCTGGGTGAGGGATTAGCAACTACGGCCAGGGGCCAAATCTGGCCCCCTGCCTGATTGTGCAAATAAAGTTTTATTGAAACACTGGCCATGCTCATTCATTTATGTATTATTTATGGCCACTTCCACGTTACAACCGCAGAACTTTGTAGTTGCAATAGCAACAGAGACCGCATGGTCCATAAAACCTCAAATATTTACTGTCTGGCCCTTTACAGAAAAAGTTTACCAACCCCTGCCCTAGATGGTAGATGCTATAATTTCCCCAGTTTAAAGATTAAAAAAAAAAAAAAGGTTTACCTGGTAACATTGATTGATATTTATCATATGCTAGGATCAAATTACCTTATTCGATTCTCAAAACAAGCCCTATTTAGCACCCCCATTTCACAGATAAGCAAGTTGAAGCTCAAGAAAAGAAATAAGTAGGGCACCTGGGTGGCTCAGATGGTTAAGCATCCGCCTTCAGCTCAGGTCATGATCTCAGGGTCCTGGGATCGAGTCCCGCATCAGGCTTCTTGCTTGGCGGGGAGTCTGCTTCTCCCTCTCCCTCTCCCTCTCCCTCTCCCTCTCCCTCTCCCTCTCCCCCTGCTCATGCTCTCTCTCTCTGTCTCAAATGAATAAATAAAATCTTAAAAAAAGAAATAAGTAGAAGAGCTGAAATTTAAAATCAGGTCTGTCCTACTCCAGAGCCCTTGTCATAATAATCACATTCAAGAACTACCTCCCCACTTAAGAAGTATCATCATCATCTTGACGAGAGAAAATTGAGCATATGGGGAGTAGCTGTTCTCAAGTGTTAGCAGGCGTGCTGATTATCTGGGCAGCTTGTTAAAAAGGCAGATTCTCGGGCGCCTGGGTGGCTCAGTTGGTTGAGCGACTGCCTTCAGCTCAGGTCATGATCCTAGAGTCCCAGGATCAAGTCCCGCATCGGGCTTCCTGCTCAGCGGGGAGTCTGCTTCTCCCTCTTCCGCTCACCCCTCTTGTGCTCTCTCTCTCTCACTCTCTCTTTCAAATAAATAAATAAAATAAAATCTTTAAAAAAAAAAAAAAGGCAGATTCTCTGCTTCTACCCCCAGAGATAACCCCACAGATTAGGCTAAAACCGGGTTGGGGAGTCGTGTCCAGGGAACTTCTGTAGAAAGTCTTTAGGCCAGACTCTGAGAAACGCTGGTAGGGGTCTTAAATAAATGAGTGTTACACACGGTCAGCTTCTTTTCAGTCTTGAGTGACAGAGGTAGCATGATGGAAACCTTCCTGACACCATTTTCCAGCTAGAGGGCAGGCATCCAACAGCTGCCAATGAGCGTGTCCATGAGGAGGACAAATCCTGGAAAAAGATGGACAGTCGGGGCGTTTGGATGGCTCAGTGGGTTAGGCATCTGCCTTCGGCTCAGGTCATGATTCCAGGGTCCTGGGATCGAGCCCCGAGTCAGGCTCCTTGCTCAGCGGGGAATCTGCTTCTCCCTCTCCCTCTGCCCCTCCGCCTTCTCATGCTCTCTCTCTCTAGCTCTCGCTCTCTCTCAAATGGGTAAGTAAAATCTTAAAGGAAAAAACAAAAAAGATGGACAAGCTAGAGAACACGGTGCCTACAAGGCTCCAGGGCTGCTGTATAGAGAGAGAGCAGAGCACTAAGGCAAGGAAGTCCCCAGGGCTCCAACCACCGCTGCCGTCACTGAGCTCTCAGGAGCTGAGTCACTTCTGGGGGATGAGGCAGCTAAATCCATCTTTTTATCCCCAAATGTCACACCAGGGAAATGCATGCCTCATGAGCCCTGCAGCACCAGCTAACAAGAGCTGAGCACTGGGCATGACTGGGACGCACCTGCACGTTTCACCATATACCTTGAAAACTGAAAGCTGTCCAGGGATGGGGGGTAGGGTGGGAGGCAGTGGTGAGAGTGGATGAGGGCTGGCCATCTCCTAGAAGCTCGTGATTTAAATATAGACAGGAAGGGGAACAGAGAATATATGGTGGGGAGCAAAGAAGCCTTCCCTAATCTGTCTTTTCCAACCATGGGTGCAAATAGGACTTTAAGCCCAGGGTCCCCCAGGCCATCCCCCTCTCTTGTTTCTGCTTCGTAACTTTCACGCACCTAGTACATGCCCCGGAGCTCGAGAACCTGGAGCATTTACTGTGAGTGTGGTGCTGTGTCCCCACGCACCCAAGTGCCTTGGCAGGGATATGCTAGCATTATTACCCTTCCTTTACAGACTGGTAAGATGAGGCTCAGAGAGATCCTAAGTCATGGGCCAAAATCACTGAGCTGGTGAGCGCCGGAGCTGGAACTCGAACCACGTCTGTCTGATTTCAAAGCCCATGTTGTAGATCAAAGGGCTACGGATGAGCATTTCCAAAGCCTCAATCAGCGCATGGAATTCACCACAGCCATGCATCACGCAGTATCTGGTATGACCTGAACAGGCTGCTACCCCCGAACCCCCGCCCCAATTCCTATGTTGAAATCCTAAACCCTAGTGTGATGGTCTTAGGAGAGGGAACCTTTGGGAGGTAATCAGGGTTAGATGAGGTCATGTGGGTGGGGCCCCATGATGGGATTAGTGTCCTTATCAGAAGTGACACCAGAGCTCGCTTTCTCCTCCTCCGCTCTCCCCTCTGCAACGACACAATGAGAAGACAGCCATCAACAAGCCAGGGAGGGGCTCTCACCAAACACCACATCTGCCAGTGTCTTCATCTTGGACCTCTGAGCCTCCAGAACCATGAGAAGTCAATGTTTATGGCTTAAGCCCCGCAGTCTATGGTATTTTGCTAAAGCTGCCCAAGCAAAGACACAATCTATACCATCATTTACTCAATAGTTCTTTAGATTGGCTTTTTTTTCCCCACTCAAATAAGCTCCTTAAAGGAAATTTCCTATCATATCCATAAAGAACAAGTCACTATTACTTAGCATAATCGGGAAGTAGCCGTAAAGATAATTCCAATGGAAACAAAGCAATGTTGTTAAATTCCGGCTAAATGCTCATACTGAAGCCAAATTCTTCTTTCTCAACAAGGTGGATTAGCAAGTCCTAGAAAGTTAGCAAGTGCTAGAGAGGTATTAAAGGCAAACCACCAGACTGAAGCTTTCTTTGGTAATCATAAAGGTTAATAATTGGGGTGGGGGGGAAAGATTTTCCCACAATGTAATTTGATGTTGTTTGATGCTAGAAGCATCTGAGCACCACTGGGGGTACCCCTCTCAGCCTCCCCACCCAGAAAAGCTGTCATACAATGGGATTCCAGCCCTTTGGGTTGCAAGGGTGTTAGAGGTCATTCAGTCAGCCTCATGTCCATGTCCGACAGGGTGTGACCGGACATAACAGGATTGGGTTCTGAGGGTCCCTTGACAAAGAGCAATAGGCCTACACTCTGGAGTTGTCACTGGAAAATTAAATGAGAACAAAAGTCTGAAGGAAAAGTCTCAACTATGTGTCAACTTTCTCACCCAAAGATGCATCAGCCAACTGAGTCACGATTTCAACCCAGCTCATATCATCAAGGCAATTACTTGAGTGGACATACTAATCTCAGCCCCAACGCACATTTATAAGTTGTCTAGCATCCTCAGAACATCCTCAGAAGGACACCTGAAAGAAGGGCCTTGGGGGTTGCCTGTGGGGGGTGGGGGGCCGTGTTAGGAGGAACCCCTTCCACCATTGTTTGAATTTTTTTTTGAAGATTTTATTTATTTATTTATCAGAGAGAGAGAGAGAGAGCACAAGCAGGGGGAGGAGGAGGCAGAGGGAGAAGCAGACTCCCCACTGAGCAGGGAGCCCGATGCGGGGCTCCATCCCAGGACCCTGGGATCATGACCTGAGCCGAAGGCAGATGCTTAACTGGCTGAGCCACCCAGGCGCCCCCATTGTTTGATTTTTTAAGTAAACTTCCCATTTTGGAATAACTTTAGGTTTACAGAGAAGTTGCAAAGTTATCACGGAGACTTCCATATACCCTTCACCTATTCCCACCATTGCCAACATCACCAAGACGCTGATGTTGGTGCATTGCTATTGGCTATATTGTTTGGGTTTTAACACGAGCAGGTATAAATCAAGGTAGATTTTTTTAAAAAAGAAACAAAGAGCAAAGGAAAAGCGTTGGTGGGTAGAGGGGCTGTGGGAACCAGGCCAGCCCTTGAAGAGGGCAAGTGAAGGGGATCGTTATGGGCATGGGCTTTGGGGTCTCAGGTTGCCTCCTCTGCTGGGACCTTGGTCTCACCCATTGATGACTCTGGGCCTCAGGTTCTTCATCTGCAATGTAGGAGCAATCACACCCATTTCACAGGTATTTATGTAAGTGCCAGGCACATAGCAAGTTCTCTCTATAACTCCCTCTGTAATATCTGCCCTTATTATTCCTTTAATAAGTATGCACTGAAAACCCACTTTGTGCCAGACACCACCCTAAGCAATGAAGATGGAACAAAACAGACAAAATCCCTGCCCTCGTCAAGTTGACCTTCCAGGAAGGGACTTACGTGTCAGGGAGGAAGGTCATTCATACACCATCAGCTTATCCCTGATGGTAGATTTGGACAGATTCTGGTTCAAGTCTTGGATCTACCACCAAATGTGTGATCTGGACACACCACGTAATCTTCCTAATTTCAGCTTCCTCTTGGGTAAAATGGGATTCCTACCTCACAGAGTTGCTGCTCTGGAGGCAACATAAGATGTCAAGTGCTTGGTGCAGCACCTGGCACGATAAAGGGTGCTCAGTATCATTCTGACTGCCCTCATATGTCCTTCCCCTGGAAGAAGCCAGCCTGACGTGGGGAAAGAAACAGGATGAGGATCATCAGATCTGGAGATCAACAGGTTGCATCTAGGCCATTCCTCTGTCCCTCTAGGTAAGACTTCAGTCCTCCAACTCCACCTGCCCTGGAAGCAGGGTCTAGAGAGTTCCCAGCAACCCTCTGTTGGGAGCCAGTCTTGGCTCACCACCGAGTGTACCCAGGCACGTCTTCCGACCCAACAGTCTTAAATACCAGGGAAATATATGGGAGCCCCATTACTATATCCTGATGTACTTCTAAGGCTCCTGGTGACACCCCTGCCTTTTATTGTCATCAATCATTCATGTAGGAAAGAAGCTCATCTCAAACCCCAAACGCTGCATTATGGGATGCACCAAGCATCTCGCCTTCTCGCTCTAACAGGGAATATAATAGGAAACAGCCGGTTGCTTTTAATGAGTCATCATTTCCCAGGAAGATGAAGCGACTGCTTTTAATTCCAACACTCCCGGCTGCTCCATTCCCCCCAGCCTGCCTCGTGAAGGAGGATGCCACTGGGTCCTGCATGTAATCACCCCTCCTGCCGCACCAGGCCTTCCCAAATGTACTCTCTTTAACTCACGATCACCCCGCAAGGAAGGTTTTGCAGCTGAGGAAGCTGACTTGCCTCCAAATCTTGGCCATGGTTATTATTCTCTGATGTGACTTTGGGCTCATTTTTTAGCTTCTCTGAGTTTCTATTTTCTCAGCCACATCTGACTTGTCCAAGATGGCAAAAGTAATTAGGAGAACGCGCCCTCAGCCCTGGGGTTAAGAAACAAGCGTTGGAGCCAAGCCAACCTGGGTTTAAACTCTGGCTCTGCCCCTTTCTAACTGCCAACCTTGGGCAAATGACTTAACCTCTCTAAGCCTCAGTGTCCTTATCTGTAAAATGGGGATAAAGAAGTAGAATGTGAGAACACCGAAGGCTCATTCTGAAAGCTCAGGGACCGAAGCTAAGGCAAGAGTTTGATCTCACCCCTGCTCAGCAGCCTCTAAGCACTTCATTTGGACCTGAGTCTCTCACCCTCAGCACTGTTGACATTTAGGGCCAGATCTTTCTTTGCTAAGGGGGCTGTCCTGTGCATTGTAGGACGTTTAGCAGTGTCCTGGCCTCTACCCACTAGATGCCAGTAGCATCCTCCCACCAACCCCAAATGTCTTCAAACATTTGCAAATATCCCCTGGGGGACAAAAGTATCCTTGGCTGAGAATCACTGGTTTAGATCCACTTTTTCAGGAGAGCTCCTAGGAACATCTCACTTCCTGTTTGCTATACAAGGTAACATATTCACACGTTTCGTGGATTAGGCTGTGGACATCTTGGAGGTGCCATTATTCAGCTTATTACAGTCTATGTAATAGAGAAGGCCAGAGAAACCTACCATGGGAGGGTCCTAGGATGGGGTCATTATCATCTTTGAGGGTGGAAACTGTGGTCTGTAGGGAGGGACCTCAATTCAGTGAAGGACAGGGGACAACCATGCAGTGAGACTGCCCTCCTGCTCACTGGCCATTGTCCATGTCACCCGGCTCAGTGGCTGCAGCCATGGCACAGTACCACTGAACTGATGGCATGGCTCGAGTCAGAATGGTGGCTCTGTCCCTTACTGGCTTGTGCCCCTGGACAAGTTATTTAAATTCTTCGAGTTTCCTCTTTCTCACTAAAGTGGGTCTAACAATACCTGCTTACAATATTTGTTCATTCCATAATAACTATTTGCCCAGTTGGTAAGTGGATTGTGCAACCTAGCGCACCCTCAGTATCCATCATTTGTAAGTGGGGACAATAATAGAAACTACTCATTGGTCATAGTGAGGGTTGAGTCAGAGATTTTAAGGCTAGTACATCAAAAAAGACCAAGTCAGATCTCGATGAGTGTCAATTATCATTCACCATCACCATCATCATCACCACCTCCATCATCACCACCATCATCGCGATCACCATGATCATCACCATGACCATCATCATCACCTCCATCATCACCATCACCACCATCACCACGATCATCACAATCACCATGATCATCACCATCACCACCTCCATCATCACCATCACCACCATTATCACCACCATCATCATCACCATCATCGCAATCACCATGATCATGACCATGACCATCATCATCACCGTGACCATCACAATCATCACCATCATCCTCCACCATCATCAACACCATCGTCATCATCATCATCATCATTGCTATCACCATGACCATGACCATCACCACCACCACACCATCACCATCACCATAAAAAGATAAAGCACCCCACCTCAGACTCCACCACAGCTGGAGCTAGGGGTGGGAATGCACAGAGATCAGCCCCTTGAGAGCCCCTGTCCCCTTTGCCTTCCTTCCCAGAACTCTGTTCATTGGGAATACCCCACCTCATACACCATCCTAACTCATGCCTTCTTAAGAAGGATGAGAAGCACAAAAAGTCGTGCATCCCACCTACATCGTCCACAAAACCAACACTAAGCCTGGGGATGGGGGAGTGATAGTAAGGTAAGAGAAATAAATTCTTTTTTAAAAAACAAGTATTCTAGAATATTATCCTTCAAGGAATCATCTTGGAATGCTTTATGTTTCTAATAATACCAACATTCCTCAAGCCTTTTAAGACTTCTTAGACTCTTATACGACTATTAAATCCTTTCTGGAATAAGGAGAGGTATTAATAAACAAACTTTTTGATATTACTTTCAAATCAGCTTATGAGCCATTGAAGAAAAGCAGTTTAGCACATTTAAATTCATGTTTTTATATTCACATGATCTGATTACCCACTTTATTTGCACAAGCTGGCTCAGAATGACTTTGGGTAGTTCCAAAAAATCAAACTCCCTCTCCAAGGCAAAGATTTATCACTATTGTAGATCTTCACAAGATCTCAACACAGACTGGGACTACAGTTCCAAAGGAGGATTTCCAGAAAGGGCTTCATCTGAATTATGTGTGTGTTACCATCAAGGTGGGACTTTGAAGGAGATGACACATGAGTTCTGGCAGATTATTTAACAATGTGTAATGTCATTTTTCATTACTTGGTATCCTCCCTCCAACACTTCTAAGTGACCTTCAATGAGTCACCAAACAGCACTGTCATATTTCTCCCAGCTTGGGTAGGTTTCAGAAGTCCTTTGAGACCATATAAGAGAATCAAATATTCTTGCTAATTCAGTGGGAGCTGTTAGGGTTGTCAAATTAAAAACTGTGGAAATTGATAACCTTGTAATAACAATAAGATGACTGTCCAATTAAAATTTCATAAACATGGGGCGCCTGGATGGCACAGATGGTTAAGCATCTGACTCTTGGTTTCGGCTCTGGCTGTGATCTCAGGGTCCTGAGATCAATGTCTGTGTCAGGCTCCGTGCTCAGCACAGAGTCTGCCTGAGGATTCTCTCTTTCCCTCTCCCTCTGCCCCTCCCACTTGTGCTCTCTCTCTCAAATAAATAAATAAATCTTTAAAAAATAAAATCGCATAAACAACTAATGTTTTTTAGCACATTTGCAGGTTCATTCTATTATTCAAAGTTCATTAAAAAAATCCTCCAGGCCTGCAATCTCAGAATGATTTCATGAATATAGACAATTATGAATCTATCCTGAGCTGTGATTCATGCATCTCTACTAAGACTCCCTAACACTTGCAATTTACAAACCAATTCAGAGGTAAGTGAAGGGTGAGGGTCACACAAGGATGGATAGAGAACCAGATGGTGCTGCTTAAAACCATGCTTGGTGGGGCTAAAATGATTGGGATCTAGAGGAAAATTAATTGCGACTGTCTAAAGTAATATTTCAGTTTTTTAAAATTCCTAGCCTGGAAATCATGTGGCTCATTTCATCCTTCACCGGCTGGAAACTTAGGGATAAACTGCTTGGAGGACATTATTTTCATTCAGAAAATGTGAGACAGGGGAATAGCATGGGATAAACCATGATATGAATGGGGGTGATTTGGGTGTGATTCAAGGTGTCTGAGGGTCAGAGAGCTTCAGTCAGGGAGGCCAGTGCAAGGATGGCATGAGAGCATGGGTGGGCCAAGGTCAACGTTCACCAACACAGATGGCACGCTGGGAAGCCAGGGGCAGAGTTGGATCATGGAGAGGAAAGAAAGAGAAACCAACATGGCGATGGAGATGCCGGATGGGAAGTCCAGCATGAGAAGAAAGTTGTGGCCCCACCAGGGAGATCAATCACAAGAGTAAGAGCCTCAGGACTAGAAATGCTCAAGGATTTTTTTTTTTTTTAATTAACTGAAATCCAGACTTTGTTCAGATTCCCTTAGTTTTTACCTAATGTCCTTTTTCTACTCCCGATTCCATCCAGGTTACCAAGACGTTTAGGGTCCTCTTGGCTGTGACAATATTCCTTGTTTTGGATGATGACCTTGACAGTTTAGAGGAGTACTCATCAGCTATTTTGTAGAATGTCCTTCAACTGGAATTTGTCTGATACTTCTCTGATCCTTACACTGGGGCTATGGGTTTAAAGGAGGAAGACCACAGAGGGAACAGGCCATTCTCATCACTTTCTATTAAGGGCACATGTTCTCAAGATGATCCTGACCTTGATCACCCGGCCGAGTGGTGTTTGTCAGGTCCCACCACTGGAAGGTTATTCTTGCCGTCTGCCCCACTCCTTCCCATACTGTCCTCTTTGGAAGGAAGTCACCAAGCACAGCCCACGTTTACAGGGTGGGAAGTTACATGCCCCTCCTTGAGGGATGGGCTCTGGTATTATTTTCCTGATTGGAAGGAAAATAGTCCTACGTTAAAAGCTGAAGTCCATACCAGTGGAGCAAAAGCCCAGAAGTTCTTGTGTGTCCCAGCCTGACCTGCAGGGTTGGCACCAAGCCAGCCCCCCAGCAGTGCTGCAAGAGTTGCAAAATCTGGGTGTTACGTCCAAGGGTCAACCTGACTTCAAAACAGCTGAAGACACCGACAAAACAAAACAAAACACACACACACACACACACACGCACAAAACTAAAAAAAAAAACAAAACAACTGGACGCCAAAGCAAGGCAGAGGTTCAGCCAGTTAGTATCCTTTTCATAGGCCCTGATTCTTTCGTTCTGTTCATTCTACCTTTTTGAACACTCAGGGCTCTGCCCCTTGGGTGGTCCTTCTTCTGTGGAGGTTTGGGCAAATGACATGGCTTCATACGTCATTTGGTGGCTCTCTGTTTTTTCCATGTAACTACCATACACCAGACAATGTTCTAGGAGCTGGTCTACGGAAATAAAACTTCCTTCCTATGGGGCGGAGCGGGGTGGGGGGGGGCGGAGATGGGCAACAAGCAAGGAGATAGACAATATCCTTTAATTTAACAGGATTACGCAGTGAGTAAAATCCGCTTATGAGCTACCAAGCAATGGATGGGGGACTCCTTCAGACGGTGAGGTCCGGGAAGGCCTCTCTGAGAAAATGACATCTGAGCTGCCATCGAATGGCCAAGAGGAGCAGGCTCGGGAAGATGGGGGGAAGGAACGCTACAGGCAGATGGAGCTGTAGGTGCCGAAGGCCTCAGATGGAAACAAGCTTCATGTTCAAGAACAGAGATAAGGTCCATGTGGCTGGAGCAAAGTGAGAAAGGGGAACAGCGCTGCAGGATGCAGAGACAGGAAGGGGTCAGCGGACGTGATGGAAAATCGGGGTTTGATTGGTGGCGGTTGACCTCCGGAAGGCTGTTAGGCGGGGCGGTGATGAGCTCCGATGGTGTATCTCACGGGTGCTGTCTTCTTGAGAGAGCGCACAGTTGAGGAACAGCCCGGGGGAAGCAAGCCCAGCCTCCTGCTATTGCCTCAGAGGGCTGTTGAGGATTAAATGCATCACGACGCGTGCAAAGTGCTTAGCCCAGGGTCTGCTCATAGCAAGCAATCAATAATTGCAATAAAATAAAAGGAAGGCAATCATTTCAAACGCGGTTATGCAGATGCCTGCAGCTTTTCCCCACTCAGCCACAGCCGGCTCAGCAGCAACCTGTCCTGCGGATCTTTCTGAGTGTGGGACAGCGCAGAGCCTGCTGGTGTCCCATCCTCTTCCCGCAGACGGGGCCAACTGGCCTGGGTGTGGCATTCAAGTCACGAGAGGGCGGAGTGTTTGGGGACACACCTACCCAGGCACACACGGCGGGGTCCGAAACACCAGCCCAGGCCTCAGTTAGCTCTGGAATGCATCCAGAAGATTCCTTGGGAGGGCTAGCAGAACGTGCCATCCCCAAATTTGCCACCTTGGCCTAAGAATTATTTTGAGCTAAAGCACTGGAGAAAAAAAAAAGCAAGCAAACTGGAAACAAAGAAAGTTCTCTGCCCTTCCCTGACTTGCCTAAAAGCAGGACATCAATCTATAGATGAGTCTCCTTCCCCTCGCAATCGGTAAGGGCAGAGGTTAATCGCTACAGAGAACTCTAGACCGTTATCAGCACCAGACAAATCTACAAAACAAAACGTTGCTGAAAACTAGCCCTTATCTGCCATTAATTTCTCCCACACATCTACCTCCCCACGATTTACTGCCTGGCAGCTCCAAATCCTTCCCTTCTGACTTGTCACTTCTCTAAAAATTTATTGTGCTTTTATTAAGAGGCTGTATAAGCCCCAATTCTAACCACTACCGTGAGTTACTCATCACGGGGGCTCTCCCGTGTGTATGCACAATGCACACGTTCATCAACTTCTTTCCGTTCCTCTCTTGATGATCCGTCTTTTGTTAGTTTAATTTACAGGGCCCCAGCCCAGGACCCTAACATGCATAGAGGAAAAAGATTTTTTTTCTTCCCCTACACCTGCTTGGTGCCTCTTTTTTTTTTTTTTTTAAGATTTTAATTATTTGAGAGAGAGGGTGTGTGAGAGAGAGAGAGAGAACACAAGCAGGAGGAGGTACAGAGGAAGAGGGAGAAGCAGGCTCCCCGCCGAGCAAGGAGCCCAATGCGGGGCTCGATCCCAGGACCCCGAGATCATGACCCGAGCCAAAGGCAGACGCTTAACCAACGGAACCACCCAGGCGCCCCCTCCCCCTGCTTGGCGTCTCATAAAGTGGGTGCCAGTAACCGAGGGCTGAAATCTGGGTTTGGCAAAAGCTGGGGAAGAAAAACAGTGTGGGAATGAAGAGTACCCTGTGGTAACCTTGGAGTAGTAAAAGGTATTTGGGAAAAGGTAGGAAAAGCTAAACTCCGTGGGGCAGAGAAGAGCAGGAGAAACTGTCAACAATACCGGTGAGCCTGGAAAACTCCAGAATGAATCATGGAGAGCCCACGTCAGGAAAGGGCTATTTTGAGCCAAGCTACAGAGTTGGACTCTGCCTTGACTGAGAGGGTTGAGTAGCTGAGCCAGGCTGTTAGCTATTCAAGTCACTGCTTCCCCTAAACAGAATTTCAATCAACGGAGTGCTAGGAGTCTAGGCCACCCGATGGCATGGAAAGTGAAAAATAAACCTTTCTGTAGCTCCAGGTTTGCCAAGCCCAGAAGGTCCTCTCCAAGAGAAGCTGGAACCTGCAAAGAGCATTTTGCCAAACAGTAGACAAGCAGTTCCCTCGAGACGAGGGGGTGTGAAGGGCAATTCTCTGTTGGGGGCTCATTTTGTTCAGGGCATTACGACTCTAAATGTCATCGTGTGATGTCTCTGACGTGTGGTGGCCATCTGTTCATTTTGCCTCCCCGCATCCATTCACCTTCCTTTGGTAAGAGGACCCCTGTTTCCATTGGGGAACCAATGTGGGCACCAGTTGGTCTTAGGGATTGTGGAGCAGAGCCCATCCAGGCATAGCATTCCGTTTCCCCAGCCACTGGGGCTGGTTCAGATGGGCAAGGATCCCAATGACAAAACACAAGGAATCTGGCCCAGAACTTTTATATGAACTCTTGGAGGAAGAGAAACTTTGTCCAGTTTCTTGCTGGACACGAACCTGCCATCACATGGATCCTGAGAGCAAAGCCTTCATGGAAGGAGGTCAAGAACCAAGAGATGGGCAGAAATAAAGGAGGTATTTTGAAAGTCTGGATCAACTGCCCCTAGAGAAGAGAACCTAGTGGGTCCTCTTTTTGCTTAAACAGTTCGGGAGTTTCCTGTAGAAAGTCACACAAACACTCGACATCCTTTTAAGAGAAATGTATGAAGATGAGCAGCAGGGACTGAAAATGCCTCTGGAGTAACCGAGCTATGGGGCAAAGGGGAGTCCTACTGTCTCCCTTCATCTGCCTTCATCCAGAATGCCTACACCACCAGCTCCTAAAGCAGGGTCTGCAAACTACAGCCCGAGGGTTTTAAATCTAGCCCACTGCTGTTTTTGTGCAGCCTCTGAGCTAAAAATGGTGTTTATACATTTTTAAATTGCTGGGGGAAAAAAAAATCAAAAGAAAAGGAATGGATCATGACATGCAGAAATTATACAAAATTCAAATTTCAGTGTCCATAAATAAAGCTTTATTGGAACACAGCCATGTGCCCATTTGTTTATGTATTGTCTATGGTTGCTTTCACACAGAGCTGGATGGTTGGAATAGACACCATATGGCTTCAAAGATACAAATGTTTACTATTAGCCCTTTAAGAAAAGGTTTGCAAACCCTTATCCAAAGGGGGTCCTTTAAGCATTTAGGAAAAGCGACTCTCTGACTTGTCTTTTTATAAACTAGGATATCAAAGTTTTAGGTTCCAAACTTATGCTGATAAACTTGGTAAAAAAAAAAAAAGAAAGAAAGAAAGAAAAGAAAAAACAATTGGTCTTTCTTGCCGGGTAAAATGAGCAGAATAGCTAATTATTAGCACAAGTTTGTTTAGAAGAAACTCCTATTTAAGCTTTTAAGTTTGTAAACTGAATTTCTATCTAGAAGTCAAACAATAATCTCAAAGGCAACAGCAATGATATATTCAATCTTAGTAATGGTTATTTAGCCCTATTTTTCCATAATCACAAAACCTCTCTTTCTAGCACTTTTTTTTTCTTTCTAGCACTTTCTATGTTTCTTTCGTATATCTGATAAATAATCCAAGCCATAATTGAAATAAACTTTACAGTAAGGATAATAGTTATTATTTATTAAGTCTTTACTATTTGCCAGGCACAATTCTGAACATTTTGCTTATATTAACACACTTCATAGTCCCAACCCATGTATGAGGTAGGTATTATTATCATACCTATTTGGTAAATGAGAAAGCTAAGACATAGAGGCAGGTGAAGTAATTTGCCTAAGGTCACACAGCCAGCGATTACTGGGTCTGGGATTCAAACCCCTGGACTCTGGCCCCCTAACCTGGGCTATGCTATGGGGTAGACCATCTCAGGTTTATTTAAAAGAGGTGGCGGTAACAAGATCTCACTGTCATTGGAAATTTAATTAGTAGCACCACACAGTTGACCCTCAAACAACACAGGGCTTAGGGGGTGACGACCTCCCACTCCCTGCATAGTCCAACGCACGTTATAGCTTTCAACTCCCCCAAAACTTAACTAGGAATAGCCTACTGTTGACCAGAAACCTGACCAATAACAAAAACAGTCAATCAACCCATGTTTTGTACATTATATGTATCATATACTGTATTCTTACCATAAAGTAGGCTAGAAAGAAAGAAAATATCATTAAGAAAATCATAAGGAAGAGCAAATACATTTGCAGGACTGTACTGCATTTATTGAAAAATATCCTTGTAGATGAAGACCTGCACAGTTCAAACCTGTGTGGTTCAAGGGGCAACAGTAGATTGCCTTCCCCAAGGTGGGTGGGCCGCCTCTAATTCATTGAGGGCCTGAACAGAGCAAAAGGTGGAAGAAAGAGGAATTCGCCCGCTTTTTTTTTTTCCTACTTCACTGACTGAGCTGGGACAGCTCATCTCACCTTTTCCTGCCCAAGAACTGGTGTTTATATCATCAGCTCCCCTGGTTCTCAGACCTTCTTCTGAACTCAGACTGAATTACACCCTGGGTTCTCCTGGGTCTTCAGTTAACAGACAGCAGATCATGAGAATTCCCAGCCTCCATAATCGCATGAACCAACTCTTCATAATAAACCATATATATATGTTTATATATAGAGAGAGATCTAGATATAGATAGATAGATAGATAGATAGATAGATAGATAGATAGATATAGAGATATATCTCCTGTTGCATTTCTCTGTGGAATCCTAATAGAAACCCAGAATCCTTAAACAATATCCCCTTTTGGCTAAATCGAATGGGTTTCAATTACCTACAACCAAAAGGATCCTCACATGTAGCCCAGTTAAGGGCAAAACAGTCTTCCAGTTTTTATAGTCTCTGAATCATCAGCATGGGCCTCTCAAATAATGGATTTTCTGGATTTCTAATTGTTCCCTCAGTTGTGCACTAAGTAGGCCAGCTCCCAAGAATTACTGGTTTGCAGGTGGAGAGACTAATTGTGCCTAAAATGGACAATCCGGAAGTCGGCAAATTGGTTTTAGGCTTCGGTTTTGTTTTTCTGGTGGATGTTTGTTTACTTCCCTTCTCTTTTCCTGAGAAGGAAACAAGCATCCTTCCCCATTTTCCTCCAATGAAATAGCTGGAAATGGCAGTTTATACTTGGGATGATGCTGGGGGAGATAAACAGTGTCTCAGAACCAATTACCGAAATGACCAGAATGGATGTAAAACACATGCGTAATTTCCTTGTAAGTCGCATCAGGTGGAAATGGTTCAGACACCATCCAAACCCTTTTCTGAAGAAATTAAGCAAGTGGGATGGAAAAAGAGAGCAATGTCTTCCCAGGGCTGGTAGTAATTGGCATTCGAATGGGTAGGACGGTCCCTCTCATAGGTGAAGAGTGTAAGGACCTGAATGGCCAGGAGATTTGCTAACTGATGGCAAGGGCAGAATCAGGCCTCTGAATGACATCTTTCTTTTGCCCCAGCTACTATGCATTTCCTGATTTTCCTTTAGGTGACTGGGCACGTGACCCAGAACCTGGCCAATCAAAATATTCTACCGCCACCTCATCCCCTCTCTCACACCACAATAATTGGTTCAGATGGACAAATTATCCCAGTGGAAGCAATGAGAGTCAGTCCCAGGACTTTTAGTGAAACTCTTGGAGAAGAAGACTCTGTCCCTGCTGGGTCTGCTAGCTGATGGGTCCCGTAAGCTTGGAGCTCTTGGCGTCACCACATGAAAAGCACCTGTCTGAGAATGAATCCAACACTGGTAGAGGCAGAATAAAGAGAAGATGAGAAGACTGAGTCCTGCTGATCCATGACTGAACTGATGCGGTTTTTCAACCCCTGGATCTAGCCATGCCTGAAGTCAACACAGTCTATTCATAAGCCAATAACCTCTTTCCTCATTTTTTTTAAGGATTTTATTTATTTATTTATTTATTTAAGAGAGAGGGAGAGAAAGAGTGAGCACAAGCAGGAGGAGGGGCAGGGAAGGAGGGAGAGAAATCCTCAAGCAGACTCCCTGCTGGGCAAGAAGCCCCAAGCGGGACTCATTCCCCAGACCCCGAGATCATGACCTGAGCCCAAATCAAGAGTCGGACACTCAACCGACGGAGCCACCCAGGTGCCCCCAGTAACCTCTTTCTTTAGCTTAAGCCAGTTGAATTAGCTGTGTTGCTTGAACCTGAGAGCCCTGAGTAGTGCAACCATCATCCTACAGCCTACAGGGCTTGCTGCCCTGCACATCCCAAACACCTGGCAATCACCAGCAGGCTGAATGTGACAAACGGCCATTCTTGCACTCACGGTTTAGTGAGTGCCTACTACATGCCGGATGCCGAGCCCAACGCTGCAGACACAGAGGTGAACAAGTTAGGACCCACTCTCTGTCCGCACCGATCACGGGGGTCGACTATTACAATAAGGTAAACGTGTTTTGGCAGGGGTGGGGGAGGCATCAAGGCCTTCCCTAGTTTAGGGGTTGGAAAGGTGTCCCTGAGGAAGTGACCGTTAATCTGACACTCCAAGAATGAGTTAGCTGTGCAAGAGGAAAGGAGAACACAGGGAGGACAGCCGAGGACTTGAGCTAGAGACAAGGTGGAGGTTCCTGTCTCTTCCTCGTCTGCAGGTCTGTAAGCATATAGAGCCCCGTGGTCCCAGTCTTTTTTTTTTTTATTTTTTAAAGATTTTGTTCATTTAGAGAGAGCAAACGCACAAGCAGGGGAAGTGGCAGGCAGAGGGAGAAGCAAGGAGCCCAATGCGGGGCTCGATCCCAGGACCCCGGGATCATGACGTGAGCCGAAGGCAGATGCTTAACCTACTGAGCCACGCAGGTGCCTCCCCGCGGCCCCAGTCTTGAACCCACACAATCCATTCATCCCACAGCTGCCAGCATGAGGGCAGTAGGGAGCCAATGAGAGAGAGAACATGAGCCGGGAAAGGAGATGCGCTTCCTAAGACGGGGTCTCCACTTTGCGCACAGGAGAGGTCATCTCTAGCGATCTCTGAATCAGGCCCTGAAGTTCTTCTCTGGATGCGTGGTCCGACTGCCAGAAGGGGAAGGGTCTACCGGAGAGCAGCCCGAAGGGATCCTGCCTGTGTGGACAAAGCCAGCCTGTTCTGAGTCAGTTCACAGTGAGTAATGATTTGTCATAGTCTGGGGTCTTCTCTGAACTCTTCAGCCTCGCAGGTGGGGGGCTTGCTCAGGCTGCACTTCCCATTCAGTTCAGCAAAGCGGGTTCGGGCTTCCTTTGGGCAGGACCCCAAGCTGTATGGCAGGGGTTAGGGAGGTGGGGTTGAGAGCACACAGGAGGACGTCCTGGGGCCGAGGAGCTCTGAAGCCCGTGGAAAGAGGAAAAGCAAGTGTAGAACAAGTATTTTCTTTTTTTTTTTTAAGATTTTATTTATTTATTTGTCAGAGTGAGCAGAGAGCACAAGCCGAGGGAGGGGCAGAGGAAGAGGGAGGAGCAGATTCCCCACTGAGCAGGAGCCCCATGCCGGGCTTGATCCCAGGACCCCGGGATCCTGACCTGAGCCGAAGGCAGACGCTGAACCGACTGAGCCACCCAGGCGCCCCTAAAACAAGTATTTTCAATGTCAGAGTAGTAAAGATGGTGAAAGAAGCCGGCTACAAAAGGCCACACGCTCTACGACTTCATTCAGCAGAAATATCCAGAATAGGCAAATCCACAGAGACAGAAAGAGTAGTCCGGGAGAGGGGGTGTATGGGAAGTGACGGGGTTCCTTCTGCGGTGACAAAAATGTTTGGGAGCTACGTAGAGATGATAGCTGCAAGACATTGTGAATGTACTAAGTACCCGAATGATACGCTGTATAATGGTTAATTTTACGCTCTGTGAATTTTGGTTCCATTTAAAATCAAAGAGAAGAAGAGAAAAAGGGGGAAAAGGACATAATTCTAGCCAGGAAGATTAACTCAAGATTTCATGGAGGGGATGGCCTTGGAGCTAGATCCTGACGGATGGTTTGGGGCTTGTCCTTTGGAGGTCGGGAGGCAGGAAGAGGGTGAGAGTCATTTCCTAGGCCTAATAAAGAGCTAAGCCTTAATTCCATCAGTTATCTTCAGGGCAAGCCTTCCGAGAAGGAAATAATACATTACCCTATTTTATAGATGGGCAAGGGAGGCCCAGGAAGGGAAATGAGCTGTCTAACGTTGCATGGTTGGTGAGTAGTGGAGAGCTGGGGTCAAACCCAGGCTTGTCTGACTCTCAGCCAGGCCGAGCTGTCTTCTATAGAAGGAAAAACATGTACGCTCAGAATTCTCCTTTAAATTAATTTATCCAAAACAGGCGAAAGGGGTCAACAGGTACAAAGGTCCAGGTATAAAATAAATACCTGCACCTGGGTGGTACAGTCACTTGAGCATCTGACTCTTGATTTCGGCTCAGGTCATGATCTCAGGGTCGTGAGATGGAGCCCCAGGTCGGGCTCCATGCTCAGCGCAGAGTCTGCCTGAGACTCTCTCTCCCTCTGCCCCTCCTCCCCACTCTCTCTTTATCTAATAAATAAATCTTCAAAAAAATAAAAAAGAAGTTCTGGACATGTGATGGACAGCGTGGTGACTATAGTTAATAATACCGTATTGTACATTTGAAAGTTGCTAAGAGACTAGATCTTAAAAGCTTTCATGACAATAATAAAATGCATAACTATGTGTGGTGACGAGCGTTAGATTAGTGTGGTAATCATTTCACAATATATACAAATTCTGGGTCATTATGTTGTACACCTGAAACTAATAGTAGGTTATATGTTAAGTATACCTCAATAGAAAAAAGAATTTAGCCTTCTAAGTTTTTCATGGAAGAATAATCCATGGAATTTAGCCCACTAGGTATATAATCATGACAGCATTCTTTATAACAGTGAAAAACTAGAAATGTCAAATGTTCAGCTGCAGGGGCTGGTTAAAATCAAGTTATTGGGGGGCACCTGGGTGGCTCAGTCGTTAAGCGTCTGCCTTCGGCTCAGGTCATGATCCCGGGGTCCTAGGATCGAGCCTCGCATCGGGCTCTCTGCTCGGTGGGAAGCCTGCTTCTCCCTCTCCCACTCCCCCCTGCTTGTGTTCCCTCTTTCGCTGTGTCTCTCTCTGTCAAATAAATAACATCTTAAAAAAAAATCAAGTTATTGAAGAATAGATGAGTTGGGAATATGGTTTCAATATATAGTGCCAAGTAAAAAAAAAGGTGGGATATGTAAAATTGAACAATTGTTTATTATTAGTTGCAAGGGAAAAAATATATGGAGAAATTACTGAAAAGAAAACATGCATCAGGATGTTGGTTACCTTAGGAAGGTGGAATTGTGAGTGATACTCTTCTGTATGTTTTATAATTTTTTTCTCAGTTTTCACGTCAGTAAAATGGACATAATATTAGGACTTCTGTTGTCAAATTGTTGTCAAATTGTTATAAAGACCAAATGAGATAATGTATGTAAAGTTTAAAGCACAGTGTCTGACTTAGGATAAATGCCCAATAAAATAACTGAAACTACAGTTATTATCAATGCCATGGGTTAATTCTGTAGCTAGGAACACAGGCAGTAAATGCTATTTCAAAATCCTGTAGAACCTTTTTTGTTTCTTGGCGTTTGTTTTAAATATAGGACACTCCTATATCCCAGCCCCCGGAAGTCACCTCTCTTTGCTCCCTGTCAGTGATATCCTCCTCCAGGTGTGAAAGTGGAGGGGACAGTGAGTCATGGCTGCTTCCACAGGTGCCCTTGAAATGTGAGCTTGACTCAGCACCATGCTGCTCTTCGTAGAAAGCAGCTAGCTTCCTCCAGGATCAGCCCTCTGCCCCCAGGCTGCTTCTCCAAAGGGGGCTGCCCCACGGAGGGTGACAGGGCTCAAAGCCACCCAGTGGATGGTTCTGGTGGCCACCAAGGCATCTTCTCACTCCCTACTTCCAACCCTAGGCATCAGGAACAGCATCTCTGCTCACCTCATGGGTTCATGTTTTTGGTATTGACATCAAGGCATCCAATTCAGTCCATGTGCTGGGCAGAGACTTTTTCCCTTAGAGATAGAGAAGATGTGGCCTCAGCATCATCCCATGCCTCTGGGCAGTCCCTCCGAGTAGGACCTGGCCTTTTTTCCCTTTCTCTCAAGGCTGGTTCCTACTCAAGGTCACTCTGCCACTCGGGGCAGGCTGGGGAGCTGGGGGCATCTTGCCAGTATCAATGGCATTGGATTCTATCCTGCAAGGAAACATCTCTGTCTTTCCCAGAGGGTCTGGTTCAGGGTCCCAGCAATGTTTGGGAATTCCACAAGCAATACATGAATTAATTCTCATTGTAGAATATTTGAACAATCTAGAAGTATACTAAAAAAGGAAAGAAGAGCGTTCCCTTGACATCTCTCCTCCGGGCCCATGCCTCTCCTGGACGTAACCAACCACTGGTGATAGCTGGGCAGGCATATGTATATATATGAACACGTGCAGGGTTCTAGGGTGTGTTTTATACAGAAATGGGATCGTACTCTACATATTCTGCAACTTGGTTTTTTTGTTTTGTTTTATTTTGTTCACCTAATTGACACGTCTTGAAGATCTTTTCCATGATTTTCAAAATAGATCTACTGCAGTCTTTTCCATATACCGACATAGTATTTTGCTCTAAAGCTCTACCAGGGCGCCTGGGTGGCCCAGTCGGTTAAGCATCTGCCTTCAGCTCAGGTCATCCCGGGGTCCTAGGATCGAGTCCCACATCGGACTCCCTGCTCAGCGGGAAGCCTGCTTCTCCCTCTTCCTCTGCCCCTCCCCCAGCTTGTGCTCTCTCTTGCTCACTCTATCTCTCAAAAAAATTAATGGATAAAATCTTTTTTTTTTTTAAGATTTTATTTATTTATTTGACAGAGAAAGACACAGTGAGAGAGGGAACGCAAGCAGGGGGAGTGGGAGAGGGAGAAGCAGGCCTCCCGTTGAACAGGGAGCCCAATGTGGGGCTCGATCCCAGGACCCTGGAATCATGACCTGAGCCAAAGGCAGACGCTTAACGACTGAGCCACCCAGGCGCCCCTAATGGATAAAATCTTAAAGAAAAAGAAAAAGTTTGGGGCACCTGGGCGGCTCAGTCAGTTGAGTGTCTGCCTTCGGCTCATGTCATGGTCTCAGGATCCTGGGAAAGGGCCCGGAGTCGGGCTCTCCACTCAGCAGGGAGTCTGCTTCTCCCTCTCCCTTTCCCTTTGTGCTCTCGCTCTCTCTCAAATAAATAAGTAAAATCTTAAAAAAAAGAAAGAAAAAGTTCAAAAAAAAAAAAAAAAGCTCTACCAAAGTTTGATCACTTCCCTATTGATGGACATCGGATTGTTTCCACAATTTCATTACTAGATACAGCGCCATAATGAAATTCCATTATAGAGAGCTTCATGCATTCGTGCAAAGGTGTGCAGACACAGATCCCTAAAAGGGAAATTCCTGGAGCGAAGGAGAGGTTCATTTAAAATATTGTTAAATATTGCCAAAGGGCCTTTCCAAAACGCCAAATGAATTTCCAAATTCAGTCTTTCGAGTTGATGCTGACTTGTCAAGTGGTATGTGTTTAGGAAAAAGTATTTTAAGTTTGCTTTATCCCAATATTTTGCTTCCTTTCAAGGGATCTCCACAAAGAGATTAATTTTTATAGAAGAGACACATATACTACCTTGAACTTGAACATGAGATTGAAGAGATAATTGCATGGTTGACCTGAGGGAAAGAGCAGTAAAATTCACTCGGTTATCTTGACAAAATCCACCACTGCCCAAGTGGGAACTCAGTAACAGACTAATTGTCCTCTCCAAAGTAGAGGGCTTCAAAATAAAAACTAATGTTTATTTTATATCATCTTCACAAAAAACATCATAAGTTTCTATTTTTATTGTTTTTTTAAGGATTTATTTATTCATTTGAGAGAGAGAGAAAACAAGCATGAATCGAGGGAGGGGAGAGAATCTTCAAGCAGACTCCCCGCTGAGCTCCAAGTCAGACACAGGGCTCGATCCCACCACCCATGAGATCATGACCTGAGCCGAAACCAAAAGTCAGACGCTTAATTGACTGGGCCACCCAGGCACCCCTATTTTTATTCTGTTTTTACAAGTGGAGTAACCAAGGCTGTAAGAAATCAGATGATTGCCAAGATTCCAGACACTACTATGATGTGAACTCAGATCACGTGACTCCCAAAGCCCCGCTCTTAACCACCATGCTAGACTACCTCTTCCACCATGCAACACCACCTTAATAGCACACCTAAAGAACCCTGTAACAGACACCCTTCTTCATCATCAGGAATTCAGATTCAGCAAGGCATGACATTTGATGAAGTGCAACATCACCACTATTAACATTACCCTTGGGGGCGCCTGGGTGGCTCAGTCGTTAAGCATCTGCCTTCGGCTCAGGGCATGATCCCAGGGTCCTGGGATTGAGCCCCACGTCGGGCTCCCTGCTTGGCGGGAAGCCTGCTTCTCCCTCTCCCACTCCCCCTGCTTGTGTTCAAATAAATAAATAAAATCGTAAGAAAAAAAAAACAAAACATTACACTTGAAGGCTAAGCTAGTGCAATAAGATGAGGAAAAAAAAGTATAAGAAACAGAAAGAAACAAAATAGTGTTAATTTGCAGATTGTGTGATTATCCACAAAGAAAATTCAAGAGCATCTATAACAAAAAGAGTTTAGTAAAGTTGCTGGTTATAAGATTAATACCCCCCAAAATCCGTAAGATGTCTATACTCCCATAACAATTAATTAAAAATTTCAATTAAAAAATCACAACAGCAAATAAAACTACAAAGTTCTTGTAGGAATAAACTTAACAAAATATGTGAAATCTTCGGGGAGAAAGTGATGAAAGTTTATTGGAGAACATAAAGAGAAGACCCAAATAGATGAAATATGTACCATGGTCATGGGTGGGAAGGCTTGTATCATAAATGGTTAATTCTCCCCCGATAGCAAGATAATATTATGCAACAGTAATTAAGATACTATGGAACTGACATATAGACGGACAAATAGAAAAACATAACAAAGAAGAGTCTAGGCATGCATGCATATGGAAATGTGCTAAAGGCAGGAGGTGACATTATAAATCAGCAGAGACAGGGTAGACTATTCCCCAGTACTGGGAAACTAATTATTTATGTGAGAAAAAATAAAATAAAAAATTATATCCCTGTTTCAGGCCATACATCAATCGTTCTCAACCTTTTAAAATAATTATTGAGGACCCAAAGAACTTTTGTTTATACATCTATCAATATTTATTATATAAATAAACTAAAACTGAGAACTTTTAGAAAGATTAATTCATTTAAAAATAATTGCTACAAAATCATTACATGTTAACATAAATAACATATTTTTAATTAAAAAAAAAAACAAACCTCTGTTTTCCAAAACAAAAAAAACTCAATGAGTGGCACTGTTTTGCATTTTTGCAAATCTCCCTAATGTCTGGCTATATTTTCATATCTGCTTCTACATTCAGTGTGTTGTGTTATATTGTTTTGGTTGGAGCACATAAAGAAAATCCAGTCTTATACGGATATGTTAGCAAAGAGAAGTAATTTAATAGCCTTTTAAAAAAAGTTTTTATTTAAATCCAGTTAGGTAACATACAGTGTAATATTAGTTCAGGTGTACAATATAGTGATTCAACACTTCCATCCATCACCTGGTGCTCATCACGACAAATGCACTCCTTAATCCCCATCACCTGTTTCACCCCCCCACCCCCCCACCCACCTGCCCTCTGGTCACCATCAGTGTGTTCTCTATAGTTAGAGTTTGCTTCTTGGTTTGTCTCTCTCTCTTTTTCACCCTTTGTTCATTTGTTTTGTTTCTTAAATTACATATATGAGTGAAATCATATGGTATTTGCCTTTCTCCAACTGGCTTATTTCACTTAGCATGATACTCTCTAGTTCCATCAGTGACGTTGCCAGTGGCAAGATTTCATTCTTTTTGATGGCTGAGTGATATTCCATTGTACAAATATATACTTCATCTTCTTTATCCATTCGTCAGTAAATGGACACTTAGGTTGCGCTATTGTAGTTTTAATAACCTTTCCAGATTATTGTGGATATTATTATTTTCTACTAGACCAAAACTCAAGAAGTAGTATCTTCAAAGTTAGTTGCAATGTGGATTCTGAAACTGTATCAATGAACTTCTTATACTCTGTTACATGAAAATCCATTGGTCTACCTTACTCTTTGAAGAGATCTTTTGACCAGGCATAATTTTATAATATCATACGGTGGTCATTTAGAAAATACTGATTCATTGAGTTATGCTAATCTCTAAATGTTGACACATTTTGTCAGAAAAATCATATTAGTTCACATTACTACCAATCTCGTCTGAGAAGTCATGTACTGGGAAGCTGTCAAGCTCATGGCAACAGATGCAAGTTTTCCAAAACCCTCATCGTCTATTGAAAGCTCAAGTGTTATCACTAGCAACAAATACTCTCAGTTGTTTTCCTTGAAGTGACAGGCTCACTTCATTCACTTTTGAGAAATTGTCTGGCAAACACCCAAGCCTTCAAAATTGTCGGTTACTCTTTTAAGTAAAAATGGCACTCTATACAAAAAAAAAAGCAGCTAGTTCTGTTCAAACAATTGCAGTGTTTTTCCTTCAGTATACACAAAAGTGCTTTACATGTACTTCCCATCCCATTATCCAGAATATTTTTTTTAAGATTTTATTTATTTATTTGACACAGAGAGAGCAGCACAAGTAGGCAGAACGGCAGGCAGAGGGACAGGGAGAAGCAGACTCCCCGCTGAGCAGGGAGCCCGATGCGGGGCTCGATCCCAGGACCCTGGGATCATGACCCAAGCTGAAGGCAGACGTTTAACCGACTGAGCCACCCAGGCGCCCTATCCAGAATATTTAAAAGACATATACTCAAGGCTCAAGAGTTAAAAAAAGGAGGGGGGTGGCGCCTGAGTGGCTCAGATGGTTAAGCGTCTGCCTTCAGCTCGGGTCATGATCCCAGGATCATGGGATCGAGTCCCACGTCGGGCTCCCTGCTCAGTGGGGAGCCTGCGTCTCCCTCCCCCTGCTGGTGCTCTCTCTCCTCTCTCTCTGTCAAATAAATAAATAAAATCTTTTAAAAAAATTAGTAATTCTTATTGCTTCATCAAGAACATTCTTTTTTTTTTTTTTAAGATTTTATTTATTTATTTTTGTCAGAGAGAGCCTGAGCAGGGGCGGAGGTTCAGAGGGAGAAGCAGACTCCCCACTGAGCAGGGAGCCCGATGCGGGGCTCGATCCTAGGACCCCGAGATCATGACCCGAGCTGAAGTCGGATGCTTAACTGACTGAGCCACCCATCAAGAACATTCTTAAGTGAAACTGATGTTTGTTTGTTTTTAACTGTGAGTGCAGAGCAGTGAAGAACGTAATGATTCTTAGCAGAGTTGGGTTCACACTTAAGCCCTAACACATCAATAATCATCTTAAATGTAAATGGTCTAAATATATCAACTAAAAAAGCCCCCCAAAATTGGCAGAGTGAATAGAAAAACATGATCCAGCAATATATTATCTACAAAAACTCACTTAAAATATAATAGCATAAGCGGATTGAAAGTAAGATGACAGAAAATATATACAAATATTAATCGAAAGACAGAAGGAATGGCTATACTAATATCCGATAAAGTAGACTTCAGAGCACAGAAAATTACAAGAGGGACATTATATAATTATAAAAGGGTCAGTCCATCAAGAAGATACAGCAATCCTGTTTATGCACCAAACAATAGAGCCTCAAGATATGTGAAGCAGACTGACAAAGTGTAAAGGATGGACAGATCCACAGTTATAGTTGGGGACTTCAACACTCCACTGTCAGTCCCACCCACTGATGGGACTACTAGACAGAAAATCAGCAAAGATATAGAAAAAGTGAAGAGCTCTATCAACTAACTCAATGTAACTGATATTTCTGGAACACTCCACCCAACAACAGTAGAATGCACTTTTCCCCTAAGTGCCCATGGAACATTAATCAAGATAGACCACACCCTGGCCCAAAAACCAAATTTAACAAATTTAATACAATTGAAATCATACAAGTTATGTTCTCTGAACATAATGGAATCAACAGAAATATAACAGAGAAATCTCTCAACACTTGGAAATTAAACAATGTGCTTCTAAATAATCCTTGGTTCAAAAAAGAAATCTCAAAGGAAATTAAAAAAAAAAAGAACCAAATGAAAATTAAAATATAATATATCAACATATATGGAATGCAGCTAAGACAGTAGAGAGAGGGAAATTTATAGCACTAAATATGCTAGAAAAGAGAAAGTTCTCAAATCAGTAATCTAAGTTCCTATGTCAAGGAAATCAAAAAGAGTATCAAAATAAACCCAAAGAAGGCAGAAGAAAGGAAATAATAAAAATAAGAGCAGAATCAGTAAAACCAAAACATCAAAACAATAGAAAAAAAATCAATGAAATTGGGGCACCTGGGTGGCTCAGTTTAACGACTGACTCTTGGTTTTGGCTCAGGTCATGACCTCATGGGTCATGAGATCAAGCCCTGTGTGGGGCTCCGCATTCAGCATGGAGTCTGCTTGAGGATTCTCCCCTTTGCCTTCCCACCCCACACGTGCATGTTCTCTCTGTCAAATAAATAAATCTCAAAAAAATTGTATAGTTTTAATACACACACACTAATACATATACACAGTACTTGTAAATCTGGGGAATTCTGAATAATATCAACATATTGGATAAATGTCAATCTTCCCTTTTGATATTGTACCATAGTTATGCAAAATTCTACCACTGGGTGAAAATGGGTTAAAGATAGACAGAGATCTCTCTATTATTTCTTAACAACTGCATGCACAGTACAATTGTCTCTAAAATGTTAAAAAAAAAAAAAAAAGACAGGCCAGACTGAGAGAAGATATTTATCACATACAAATACACCTATGATCAGGAACCAAACATAAAGAATGCCCTGAAAATAACAACATGGTAGGGAAAAAAAAAATGGCAAAATGATATGAACTGAGGGTTCCCTGAAGAGGAAATTCAAATATCCAATTAACACATAAAAGGATGCTTAACCTCACTGGTAATCAGGAAAATGCAAAAATAAAATAACAAATATCAGACTGGCAAACTTTTATTTTTTTATTTTTTTTAAGATTTTATTTATTTATTTGACAGAGAGAGAGATAGCCAGAGAGGGAACACAAGCAGGGGGAGTGGGAGAGGGAGAAGCAGGCTTCCCGCTGAGCAGGGAGCCCGATGCGGGGCTCGATCCCAGGACCCCGGGATCATGACCCGAGCCGAAGGCAGACGCTTAACAACTGAGCCACCCAGGTGCCCCCAGACTGGCAAACTTTTAATAATCTTGAGAGCTGATGGTTGTTCGGGTGGATATTAAAAAAGACAGCTACTCGAGCCCTGCTGGGAGGGATGTAAATTTGTACAATCACAGCCGGATAACAATTTGACAGTGTTTACTAAAACTGAAGATGTGCATACTCTCTGCTTAGCCCTTCCACTTCTAGATAAATACCCTGCCTCAACTCTCACTCCTGGGCCCAAAAAGATACATCCCAGGATGACCATGAGAGCAGTATTTGCTAATAGTGAAAAATCGAAAAACCACCCAGATATTACCAATAGGACATTGGGTGAAGAATTTGTGGTATATTCACATACTATAAATACTCTGGGCAGTTCAAAAAAAAAAAAAAAAGAATTGGTCTACATGTATCGATGTGCGTAAGTCCTGAAAACGTAATGTTTAGTGGCAAAAACAAGTGGCAAGAAGATATGTACAGTGTGATATCCCATATCGTTTATGGATATATACATCATACAGTAAAAACATAAGCATGTGGATAAGAAGGATACAGGAGTCACTTTTAGAAAGGAAGGGGACTAAAGAGGGATCTTCAGGGGCACCTGGGTGCCTCAGTTGGTTAAGCGTCTGCCTTCGGCTCAGGTCGTGATCCCAGGGTCCTGGGATCGAGCCCCGCATCGGGCTCCCTGCTCCACAGGGAGTCTGCTTTTCCCTCTGCCTCTCTCTCTGCCCCTCCCCCGGCTCATGTGCGCTCTCTCTCTCTCTCAAATAAATAAAATCTTTGAGAAAAAAAAAAAGAGGGATCTGCAGATGCATTTTTAAGGTGTTTTTGTTTTTTTATAATGGATGTGAAGTAAAGACCTTTGCAGGAGCCAAATCTGGACAGTAGATACAGGAGTGTTAGGTTCTCTCTATGCTAGTCTTGCACCTGAAACTAAAAAAAAAAAAAAAGAAAAAAGCACACACAGAAAGAACCCCAAGTTTGCTCCATGATGCTGGGGCATCCCCCCATATAGAAGACCCACTTGCTGCAGCCGGAGTGGGGGGTTGAGGAGAGGATGTGGGGTAGGGGGGAGAGTGAGGCATGGGGGTGGCTTTCCCCACATATATTCTCCCAAAGTGGCATCTTTTCGGGCCTATTTGAGGTGAGAAGTTACGGTGATCTTTTTTAAGGCTACAACGAAGATGTACCAGAGGAGGTTGTGTGAAAGCCAAGGTCAGGCTGTTCAGTGGTTCAGTGATGAGGCAGGCCACGGCAGGTGTGTAAAGAGAAGCTCCCTTTTATGCCCCCTCCCGCCCTCCACATCCTCCTGCCCTGGCTTCTTCAGCCTTCGTGTTAGAACCTGGCTACTTCTGCCGTAACAGTGGCTCAACGGGGGACTTTAAGAGTATTTCAAAGACCCTTCCATCCATGATACCATTAGAAGGAGGCACAGGACTTCGTGCCTGTCGTTGGATTCAGAATGATGTTTCCCCTCCTCCCCACGTCGGTGCATCCACACTAGGATTTCTCGCCCTGAGCACCATTGACATTTGGGGCCAAATAAATCTTTGTTGGGGAGGAGGGGGGCTGACCTGTGCATCGAAGGTTTAACGGTGTCCCTTGCTTCGATACCAGCAGCATGCCCTCAACCCCAGTTGTGACAATTAAGAATATCTCCAGGGATGCCTGGGTGGTGCAGTCGGTGAAGCCTCGGACTCTTGATTTCGGCTCAGGTCATGATTTCAGGGTTTTGAGATTGAGCCCCAAGTGGGCTCCGCACCCAGCAGGGAGTCTGGTTGGGAGTCTTTCTCTCTCTCTCTCTCCCTCTGCCCACCCCACCTGCCTCTATCTCTGTCTCTCTCTCAAAAAAAAAAAAAGAATGTCTCCAGACGTTGCGAAATGTCCCCTGGGGCCAAATCGTCCCTGGTTGAGAACCACTGCTCCAGGCAATTGGCCGGATACATAGTTACTGGGTTTTCAGCCACCTGCCACCCTATGGTTTTAGCAGCAGGTCAGGTCCAGGACACTCACTCATCCTCTCCATTTTTTTTTTTTTTTAAGATTTTACTTATTTATTTGTCAGAGAGACAGAGAGCGAGAGAACAAGCAGGGGGAGCTGCAGAGGGAGAAGCACGCTCCCCTCTGAGCAGGGAGCCCAATGTGGGGCTCGATCCCAGGACCCTGGGATCATGACCTGAGCCGAAGGCAGACGCTCAACCAACTGAGCCACCCAGGGGTCCTGCTCACTCGTCCTCTTCACCGGGGCCTTCCAGCCATACGGCCAAGAAAGCTTGCTTCCTTTACTGAAAGGTTTCCCAGTGGTGTCTCTCAGATCGGTTAAGGCTGCACTTTATATTCAGGCGGAAACAAACTGACCTCCCAGAACCCTTTCCAGTTTTTGAAACTGTCTGTGGATGCATGTTTACAGGCCAAGTCCCACACCCTGACGGATGACTCTGCATGGTTTCAGAATCCTGGGCCACCCACTTCCCAGCCTCCGCATCTGAGTTATTTGATATCTGGCAACAGAAGGGCTGAGTGAGTCCGGCGTACAGCCCCCCTTGACTAATCTTCTAGAATCAATAACCTGAGTCACTGTACTTGACATTTATAGCACCCTCCTTAAAAATGTGATCTATTTATTCATTTTTCAATTGCTTCTCCTCTCTCGATGTCCCAGTGAATTAAATCTCTGTCCTCAACCGCCCCGGGGGAGGGGGGCTTCTCTCAAATGCTCTCTCTATCCAGGCTGCTTGCTGCTCCCATTCCTGCTGTTCCCTTCCCAGACTCCTCTCCTAGGAAAAGGCTTCTGTTCTATAGATTTCACTCACATAGTCTCCGACCACCTCCTCCGCTCTGCCCCAGACCCGGCCTTCCACCAGGTGATCTCATGGTATCTCGGGCTGATGGTGGCCACGTTTAGCCAACGAAAATAAATATGGAATGCCTTCCCTGTTAACTCTAACTTCAGACAAATGAATGTTTTAGTATAAGTATGTCCCAAATGTGGCGTGGGATATACTTATACTTTAAAAAAATGATTTATTGGGGCACCTGGGTGGCTCAGATGGCTAAGCGTCTGCCTTCGGCTCAGGTCATGATCCCAGGGTCCTGGGATCGAGTCCCGCATCGGGCTCTCTGCTCCTTGGAAGCCTGCTTCTCACTCTGCCTCTCTCTCTCTGTCTCTCATGAATAAATAAATAAAATCTTTAAAAAAAAAAAAAAGATTTGTTGTTTGTCTGAAATTCGAAGTTAACTGGGCACTGTTATCTGACAACCCCTACCTGGACTTCTCCTGCAGAGCACTTAACACAGGTGGAAATTATATTTCCGTTTGTATGATTAGTTCCATGAGGGCAATGGGTAGGTTTGTTTCTCCCCTGTTTTATTCCTGGCTCCTAGCAGCACGTTTTGAACACAGAGGGCATGGAATGAATCCTCATAGGTGAGTGGATGAATGTGAGGAGGAAGGAGGGAAGGAAGGAAGGAAGGGAGGGAGGGAGGAAGGAGGGAGGGAAGGAAGGTAGGGTAAGAATAGAACCCATGCAAGGTATGTTCTGTTGACAATGAACTGCTTTTGGTTTCCAGGAAGCACTACCCTGCTTTGCACTTCTGTGACTTTGCTCATTTCCTTCCTCATCTGGTCACCCGAGCACAGGGGTCATTTGTCTGCATGCCCTCCTGGGCTCCCCACACTGGGCCAGAAGTCTCTGAGTTCCCAGTGTACCCAGATCTTCCTTCTTATGAGGCACTTAACATATTATATCATTATGTATTAATGTGTCTGTCTCTCACACCAGCCCATAAATTCCTTGAGGGCAGGCACAGTGTCTCATTCATTTTGGAAACCCTGTAACTATGCAGAGCTGGTAAATGCTCAGCCAGTAGTCGTTGGCGTGTTAAGCTGATTCGCTGAAGGGTCAAACTGACTACCTAGTCTCAGTGTGGCCCACCCTTGCTTCTACATTTGACCACCTTCAGGCTGGTTTTGGCACATAATAACATCAAAAACGAAAATAAAAAACAAAGACAACAAACCCAACTCCAATAGTAAGTAATGTATTTTTTCTTTAATTGAAGCTTTAGGAGGAGATGGTTATCTGACTCATCCTAGAGCAAAATTTTTAAATGTTCTCTTGCTTTGCATCTCTTCTCCTTATACACCCTTGACACTTTCCTGAATCTCCTCTTTATTTCTCCCCTGAGCCCTCGCTGGCCAAGCTGGCTCCAGGGTCCCAAGCACCTGCCCCAACCCCCTGTACCTGTACTTTGCAGGTTCTTTTTCTTAGATAGGACTGTTTAGTCCACTCTGGACTTTTCCAATTTGCAACCCACTCAGAGAATCCTTAACCCCCTCATAGAATTCTTCTTGGGAGTCCACTTCCTTAGAAGTTGGAGAAGGATAGGGGAACTGTAAGACAATCATTTAAATTAGGACTTCCAGTCACACCAGAAGATGGTACTGTCCATCCGAGAGTGGGACCGGAATTAAAGTAGAAAAGGTACAAATTCGATGCAGAAAATGGAAGGTTGGTGGCATCAAGACCAGAACTAATAAGAAGTGAGGTATGGCAAGAGAGAGAGAGAGTAACCGAGGGAATAGAGACCTAAGAAGAGAAGAAGGGAACGAAAGTGTGGAGATCAGAGATGCTGACGTTGAGAACGGGCTCTTGAGCATCCCCCACCACACCACCTAAAAATGATGGTGCCTCCTCCCTTAGGCTGTTTCCTACTGATGCTACTGTGATGTCTTTTCTGCATCAAAACCACCACTACAGTACACCTGTGCACGATGATACCTTAGAATGGAATAGAGAGGAGGCCACCAGGTAAAGAACTTGAAGAGGTTCCAAAGGCATGCTTCTGAAAACACATACAACTCATTCTACTCTTCTCTTCTACTTTTGCAGTTAGACGCATCTCTGTTTATAAATGTTGTAACCTCCTATTGGATTGACCCTTTCATCATGATAAAAGGTCCCTCTTTGTCTCTAGTAATGTTTTTTGTCTTAAAGTCTATTTTATTCAACACTAGGAGAGCCACTCCTGCTCTCTTATGTTTGCCTGGTATATATTTTTCCATCTTTTTCTTTTCAACCTATTTGTGTCTTTGAATCTAACACGTCTTTGTAGGCAGCGTGTAGTTAGATCTTCCCCCCACCCCCAGCCCGGTCTGATAATCTCTGCTTTTTGATTGGAGCATTTAATCCATTTATATTTAATGTGATTATTGATGTGATTGGATTTACACCTGCCATTTTGCTATTTGTTTTCTCTATGTCTCCTGTCTTTTTTATTCCTCTGTTCCTCCTTTACTGACTTCTTTCATGTTAAATGGATATTTTCTAGTGTGCCATTTTATTTTATTTTTTTAAAGATTTTGTTTATTTGTTTGACAGTGAGAGCGGGAACACAAGCAGGGGGAGTGGGAGAGGGAGAAGCAGGCTTCCCGTGGAGCAGGGAGCCCGATGCGGGGCTCGATCCCAGGACCCTGGGATCATGACCTGAGCTGAAGGCAGATGCTTAACCAACTGAGCCACCCAAGCGTCCCATCACTCTTATTTTGAGTTATTCCTTTAGTGGTTGCTCTGGGGCACCCTTCAACTTTTAATTCTCATAAAACCACAGAATCTTGTATCACTGAATCCAATCACTTATTTGTCAGATCACTTGTTTTATTCCACAAGGATTCAGCAGACACCTACTTGTGTCAGACACTGTGATAGATACTGGGGACTCAAGGATGAACAGGTCATGGTTTCTGCCCCCCCAAAGAGGGATGTGAACCAGACAAAACAGCCATTATAATGCAGTATGATTAGTGATACAGAGGACACATAGGGTAATACGTTATGTCCACAAAAGCCAAAAGGAGAGATATCCATTCAATTTGGAGGCATCAGGAAATGCTTCCGAGGAGGCAAGAAGCCCAGGCTATTTATTGAACAATGAGTAGGCGTTAACAGGTCAGAGAAGTGGGAACCAGGTATTCTAGAAGAAGGGAACAATCTCGACCAAAGCCTGGAGGCATGTTAAATTCTAAGCCTTGAAAATGATACAAGGAGATATTGGCAGCTGGATCAAAGGTCTGGCAGGGCATGTGGAAGGAGAGAAAGCTAGAAAGGCAGGCTGCTAGGGAGCTAGAAAGGAATCCAGCTGCAGCCTGAAGGCAATGGTGAATTTCTAATGGATTTAAACAGGGGGTCATACATTGTACAAAATGACTCTGTCAGTTATTTGGAAGATGCATGAGACAAGATACAGTGGGAGACAAGAGTCAGAAAGCTTAAGGGAATTGTCAGAGGTCAGAGAGATTGGGGGTGTACAAGGACTGGAACCAGGGAATTTTGGCTCCCAGTCTGCTACTTTTTCTACTACATCATGTTGACTGCCAATCATATTTTCTTTTGGCCTCATTAAGAAGTTTTAATGTAGTCTCAAAATGAACCCCACAAAATGAATTCAGGTTTATGTATCTCTCACAATCCAGACCTAACTGAACACCTTTCATTCAGCAATTCCACTTTTAAGAATTTATACAGAGGAAATAATGGGACAGATGTGGAAAAAAAAAAAGAGGCATTTATTGTAGCATTGCTGATAAGAGCAAAAATGCTACATGGCTTATGTCTCCATCAGTAGGGAATTGGTCAGGTATACCCAGAATATTGGAAAATTATGCAGTCATCAAAAAGGATGAGCAAGGGGGCACCTGGGTGGCTCAGTCGGTTAAGCGTCTGACTCCTGATTTTGGCTCAGGTCATGATCTTGGGGTCCTGGGATCCAGCCCTGAGTCGGGCTCCCTGCTCAGTGAGGAGTCTGCCTTGTCTCCTTCTCCCTTTGCCCCTCCCACTGCTCGCTCTCTCTGTCTCTCTCTCTCAAATAAATAAATACATTTTTTTTAAAGATTTAATTTATTTGGGGCGCCTGGGTGGCTCAGTTGGTTAAGCGACTGCCTTCGGCTCAGGTCATGATCCTGGAGTGCCGGGATCGAGTCCCACATCGGGCTCCCTGCTCAGCGGGGGGTCTGCTTCTCCCTCTGACCCTCTCCCCTCTCGTGCTCTCTCTCATTCTCTCTCTCAAATAAATAAATAAAATCTTAAAAAAAAAAAGATTTTATTTATTTGACAGAGAGAGACACAGCCCCTAAATAAATAAATCTTTTTTTTAAAAAAAGGATGAGCTAGTTCTGTATTATTGACATAGGAAGTTGGCCATGATATATTAAGTGAAAGAATTAGGCTATGTTTACTACATATAACTCCTTTCATTAAAGAAATACATACATTAATATATGTCCAGCAAACCTGAGGGTAGCTTGAGGGTGAGATACGGCTTTTCCTTTCTACTTTTTACATTCTGTACTGCTTGAATTTTTATAATGAGCACGTACGACTTTCAAGAGACTTTTTAAAAGCCTACTGACAGCATCTATGCAGCCCCTGCAATAAATGCCACGAAATTAATTCCATCTCTTACGTCTCCACTGCCTGAAGAGAAAGGAAAATGTCAACTTGGTTAGCCAGAAATTGCTATAAAGAACAGTCAAACATTAACTATGGCCCTTTCTGAGAAAATGGATGAAAAGTCAGGCCAGAAGCCTCCTGGCTTCAGTATACGGGTTAAATGCCTTGTTGGTGAATGCTTCAAAGGAGCATTCTTTATACACCCAATGTGGGGCTCAAACTCACAACCCAGAAGTGGGGGGGGAGGGAAGGAGCCTTCCTTAAAATAAAGCTATTTCCTATCTTGATATCTCGTTAACATTAGCACTGCGTTGTTGACTTGGCTGTTGTGCGTCCAATATACCAGCTCATTCCATACACATATTTTTCTCCTCTGGGGCCATGTTCTTGCAGCAGCTACCCTCAGCATCACAGTACCTGGCTTTTTGTGCCAGGGATAAGCACAGGGTGACCAGCTGTCTTGTGCACCATTGGGTAGCAAACACCTTCTAAATTCTTGCACTGTCCATAAAACAGGTAGTAGTGGGGGCAACCAACTAGCCTACTTTGCCTGGGGCTCATGGTTTCCTGGAATGCAGGACTTATCAGTGCTCAAATCGGGACAGTCCCAGGCAAACCAAGATGGTTGAACACCCTAGTGGTGGCCATTGTTGTGCATTTTTTCAGATGACAATTTTCTACCCTTCCCCTATTCATTTCAAGCCTTCTTTGTTGCAAGAGATTGTTGATGCTTCAGAGCCTGCGTGAGTGATTCCTCACAAAATACTCATTATAACCAAATTCCCCTAACTGAACTGTTGCTCTGTTCAAAGGAGAGCCTTTCGAATGTAATTTTCTGAGTGTTGACCTCCATTTTTCCTGCTCAGTCCTCACCATGCTCACAGTCTAATAGAGTAGTGATCTTGATCTTGTAGGCTTCACACAAAGTCATTTATGGTCAAGAGCCTACTGCATATCCCCAGGGATTAGAATCTCTGTTTGGATTGAGACGGTGTCTGTGGGCACAGGTGATTTTAGTATGTACTACAGGAGAGAAACTGACCCAATGGAAGGCAAGTAGGCCTGGAAACTTGACAGTTCTTCTTGGTCCCTTCCAATGGCTTGCTTGAGAAGGACTTGTTAGACATTCAAGCTCCACTGTGCTCCATCAAAGTGGTTAATAATTAATCATTGGCCATGGCTAAGCTGATAATGATTACAAGTTAGACAAGAGAAGAAAAAAACAGGCATTAACAAAATGAGTCATAAGTTTTGACACTATGATCTGATTATGGTATAGCTTGACTTTGCAAAATATGCTTAGACAAGTATAGTACCTGCATTTTTTTTTTTAAAGATTTTTATTTATTTGACAGAGAGAGAGAGAGTGAGAGCAGGACCACAAGCAGGGGAGTGGGAGAGGGAGAAGCAGGCTTCCTGCCGAGCAGGGAGCCCAATGTGGGACTCCATCCCAGGACCCCGGGATCATGACCTGAGCCGAAGGCAGACGCTTAACGACTGAGCCACCCAGGTGCCCCAGTACCTGCATTTATTATTGCAATGTAAAGGAATTAATTTTGCAAGCTCATTTTTTGAGACTTTTTAAAAAAGATTTATTTATTTATTTGAGAGAGAAAGCACACACGTGCACAGGGGGAGGGGCAGAGGGAGAGGGAGAGAGAAAATCTTTTTTTTTTTTTAAAGATTTTATTTATTTATTTGAGAGAGAGAGAATGAGAGAGAGAGAGCACATGAGAGAGGGGAGGGTCAGAAGGAGAAGCAGGCTCCCCGCCGAGCAGGGAGCCCGATGCGGGACTCGATCCAGGGACTCCAGGATCATGACCTGAGCCGAAGGCAGTCGCCCAACCAACTGAGCCACCCAGGGGCCCCGAGAGAGAAAATCTTTTTTTTTTTTAAAGATTTTATTTATTTATTTGACAGAGAGAGACATAGCGAGAG
>NC_138373.1:24629995-24662891 GCF_054177405.1 Leptonychotes weddellii
GTGTATATATATATACAATGGAATATTATGCAGCCATCAAAAAATGAAATCTTGCCATTTGCAACGATGTGGATGGAACTAGAGGGTATTATGCTAAGCGAAATAAGTCAATCAGAGAAAGACAAGTATCCTATGATCTCACTGATATGACGAATTTGAGAAATAAGACAGAGGATCGTAGGCAAAGGGAGGGAAAAATGAAACAAGATGAAACCAGAGAGGGAGACAAACCATAAGAGACTCTTAATCTCAGGAAACAAACTGAGGGTTGCTGGAGTGGTGGGGGATGGAAGGAATGGGGTGGCTGGGTGATGGACATTGGGGAGGGTATGTGCTATGGTGAGCGCTGTGAATTGTGTAAGACTGATGAATCACAGACCTGTACCCCTGAAACAAATAATACTTTATATGTTAATTAAAAATTTTTTTAAAAAAGAAGTTAAAAAAAAAAAAAACCTTTATGTCCTAGACTGAAGTAAGGTGCTTGGCGAGTCTTGGAGAAATAGGGTTAGTCATTATTCAATTAACGTCAAATCAGGCTTTAAGATTTAAAGAATTTCATATTTCTTCTTAATAATTGTGATTAGGGGCACCTGGGTGGCTCAGTCGGTTAAGCGTCTGCCTTCAGCTCAGGTCATGATCTGGGGGTCCTGGGATCAAACCCCACGTCAGGCTCCCTGCTCAGCAGGAAGTCTGCTTCTCCCTCTCCCTGCTCATGTGTTCTCTCTCTCTCTCAAATAAATAATTAAAATCTTAAAAAAATTGTGATTAAAAATGCAGGGACCCGATATTTCTCTTGAAAATACAAAATCAGGTAATAAAACTTGGGAAGAAAAAAACCTTTTAGGGGCGCCTGGGTGGCTCAGTCGGTTAAGCGACTGCTTTCGGCTCAGGTCATGATCCTGGAGTCCCGGGATCGAGTCCCGCATCGGGCTCCCTGCTCGGCAGGGAGTCTGCTTCTCCCTCTGACCCTCTCCCCTCTCATGTGCTCTCTCTCTCAAATAAATAAATAAAATCTTAAAAAAAAAAAAAAGAAAAAAACCTTTTAGTATTTTTCCTCATATTCTTGAGTGTGGCTGACTTTTTTGTTTGTTCATTTCCAGCCTTGAAAGTGAATGACACCTCATAGGTGACTGCCCAAGAGGGAAGAGAAAGCTCAATGTGGTCCATCTGGCTCCTTCTCTAAGTGTTACCCCATACCTCCAAAACATGAATGAGTTTACTATCCACAGAAAAGCCTTTCTGGATTCAGTATCATAGAGCCAGAAACAGAAAGCCCCAAGTTATCCCAGCATTCTGGAAGGAGTTCTAAACAAAGTCAGAAAAAGACATTAATGGGGCACCTAGGTGGCTCAGTCGTTATGCATCTGCCTTCGGCTCAGGTCATGATCCCAGGATCCTGGGATTGAGCCCCACATCGGGCTCCCTGCTCGGCGGGGGGCCTCCCTCTCCCTCTGCCGTTCCCCCTGCCTGTTCTCTCCTCTCTGTCAAATAAATAAATAAAATCTTTAAAAAAAAAAAGAAAAGAAAAGAAAAAGACATCAATATTCACACTTTCAGAGACCTTCTATACCACTGACCAGATCCACGGGCTGACTTCTGTGCTTCTTCTCATCTCCCTCCTTCTTAAAATGAAGTTTTTATTTTGGAATAATTTTAGACTTAGAGAAAAGTTGCAGTCATACTGCAGAGAGTTCCTGTGTCCCCTTCACCAAATTTCCCCCAATGTTAACATCTTACAGAACAAAGGTATGTGTGTCAAAATGAAGAATTTTAGGGACGCCTGGGTGCCTCAGTTGGTTAAGCGTCCAACTCTTGATTTCAGGTCATGATCTCAGGGTCATGAGTTCAAACCCCACATTGGGCTCCACGCTGGGTGTGGAGTCTACTTAAAATTTACATTGGTACAGTACTATTCCCTAAACCACAGACCTGATTTGAATTCACCACTTTTCCCATTAATGTTCTTTTTCTGTTGCAGGATCCAGTCCAGCATCCCACAGTGCTATAGCATCTCCCTTTGTTAACTAATCAGAGCCACCCATTATCTGGTCTTAATCAAGACATCGAGTCTCAGCTCCCTTTTCTCATTAGAGTGTGTCAGAAACTAGATAGCAGACTCCAATGGAATCACGGAGGCCAAGCCCCACATCCCCAAAACCGAGACTTAACTTTATTACAGTTTCGGCTCTCCCAGAAATGGAACCTTAAACCAGTCAATCAGGAGTTGCCTGATCAGATTAGTTACATCATCTACCTGATAAACCCATGCCATCCCCTAAAAGACAGTAACCGTGAGTAACCAACATGCTTTTTTTTTTTTTTTGCCTAGTACAACTTTCTTCTTCCTGCTCCCTTCTGGCTATAAAAACTCTTGCCTCGTACCGCTCTTCAGAGCTCTGTTCTATCTACTAGATTGGATGCTGCCTGATTCATGAAGCATTGATTAAAGCCAGTAAGATCTTTAAAATGTATTCGATTGAATTTTGTTTTTCAACAAGTGTATTCTCACATTGGGCACATTCACTTATTTCTCATTCCTTCAGCCGGTATTAATTGAGCACTTGCCAAGCGCTAGGCAAACAGAACAGGTAGTGATCTCCTCTGTAACAGAATTAAGGAAAGAGTAACCACATGATAGGAAGAAAACTGGCAAGAGAGAAGGGCACTGAGCCTGTGGGAGCCCAGGGAAAGCCTTGGGGGGGGGGGCATTGATACTTGACACCTAAAAGCATGAGAAGGAGGAGTTCACCGGGTGAGAAAGGAGAGAATCCAAGCAAAGTCACAAAGCAGAAGAGGTTCCCCACCCTGGGAACTGAGAGCAAAGCAACCAACCGGGAGGGGATCCAGGGGAGGCCAGAATGCAAAACAGAGCAGATGCCCTCCTACCTGTGAAATGAAAATGTATCAGAACGAACTAATCGATAGCTGCATGTTAATTGCGTTTTCCCCTGTGTCCCCCATAGCGCCCGGTTTGTGCAGTTACCGCCAGCTGGCATGTGCCATTGTCTGGGATTCTCTCCCCTCCTAGAAGGTGAGCTTCTTGAAGGAAGCAACTCTGCCTTACTCCCCTCGGTTTCCCTCCCTCTCCCAGTGCCCAGTAAGCCATTTGCACACAAAGAATCAAAACGTGTGTTTATTGGATGAAGTTAGACTTTCTGTTACATCCCATTCTTGGTACTGTGGCTTCAAATTATGCGAGTTACATCTAATGTGTCAAGCACTATTTTCTCTTGAGCTGCCACTTCTCACCTGCTCTGAGCTACAGGCAGCCCTGCCTGAAGATTTCCTCCCTCCAAACACTAAAAAAGAACCCGCTCTTCTGTCCATAGGGAGGGCGATGTACCCTGAAACAGTGGAAATGTGTGAGAAAAGGGACCAGATTCCAAAACGTGATTTCTCTCTTCGAGGATCATGATTCAGAGGAGGAGGAGGGGAGGGAAAGGGGAAGGAGAGGAAGGAGGACAAAGGGACATCTGAAAGGATGTCCTCAGTGGTTATCCGAGGGTGGCAGCATTATTTTAAATGACATTTGCTTTCTTTGATAATCTTCAGTATTTTTTAATTAAAAAGATTATGACTCAACCATGCCTAGGTGATGCAGCTTCCATAAAACCCCAGAAGGACAGAGTTTAGAGAGCTTCTGGGCTGCTGAACACATGAAGGAGCGGGGAGAGAGGCCCCTGGAAGCTCACCACCCTTCCCCCATACCTTGCCCCATGCACCTCTTCCATCGCCTATTCCTGAGTTATATCCTTTTATAATAATCTGATGATCTAGTAAAAAAAAATTATGAGCATTAATCCTCTTATGATGAGAAATAAAAAGTTAGGTATTTTTATGGGAGAGGGAGAACTGACCTCACCCCTGAGTGGTCATCTGTAGAGGGATGGAGGGATTTTGCTCTGCAAACACCCACTGTCGTTTCCCTGGTCATGCACCTCCATTGTATTTGTGAGATTCTTTCTCCCTCATGGAACGCTGTCTGCTGGGACTGGCAATCAAGATGCCCCACCCTTGCTAGCCCAGGCTTGGGTACCCATCGAGCTGGATCAACACACACATTTGGCTTTGACCTTAGCTTGGCTTCCCCCAACTGCCATGCAGCCACTGTCTCTCATGGAGCTGGTCCCATGACCGGGGACGGTCCACTGCCTGAGAGTAGCTGCAAAGGTCAATATTGGGAGGAGGCACTGGGATGTGGGGAAAGTTTGTTGGGTCCGGCCTGCCTTTCATAGGTTCTCATTTCGGAAGCTTTCGCACACAGGAGGTAGGATTCTTTTCAAGCAACAGAACTGACTCTGGTTAACTCAGAAATTTGTCTCTCTGTCCTCTACTTGGGTGTTTACATCTTGAGTACAGTGTCTTGGGGATGAAAATGGAAAACGGGGGTGCTGATTCAGCTTGCATTTTCTACCACCTGGATTGACTGATTGGTTGATTGATTGATTGATTTTGTACCCAGAACTCCATAGTTATCATGGGTCCTCTTCTTTTTTAAAGCCCAGCTATTTAGCCTTTTTTTTTAAGATTTTATTTATTTATTTGACAGAGAGAGACACATCAAGAGAGGGAACACAAGCAGGGGGAGAGGGAGAGGGAGAAGCAGGCCCCCCGCCGAGCAGGGAGCCCGATGCGGGGCTCGATCCCCAGACCCTGGGATCATGACCTGAGCCAAAGGCAGACATTTAATGACTGAACCACCCACAGGTGCCCCTATTTAGCCTTTTTTCATTCTGTAAGGATTTCCACGTGCTTCCAGTAAACTTTTTTTTCTCAAGTTTCTGTGCTTTGCAAGCTTACATAAATGTGACCCACAGTGAGACAGGCACACAGCAGTCCCAGTATCCACATACACACATAATTAGAAGTGACATAAAAATTGCACAAAATACTATTTACCCTTAGTACCTTAGATGCACCCTTATATTTTCTATTCACTTCTATTTCATTGTTTAAACTCTGTTTGCAACCCCTTAAGCCGATCAATGGGTTGCTCCCACACCTGGAAAGCCTCTCGGTTATCCAGAGTCGATTTCTTTTTTTTTTTTTTTAAAGATTTTTATTTATTTAACAGAGATAGAGAGCACAAGTAGGCAGAGCGGCAGACAGAGGGAGAGGGAGAAGCAGGCTCGCTGCCAAGCAGGGAGCCCGATGCGGGGCTCGATCCCAGGACCCCGGGAGCACGACCCGAGCCGAAGGCAGCCGCCCAACCGACTGAGCCACCCAGGAGCCCCTCCAGAGTCGATTTCTATTGGCTTGTCAACAGTCCTTTCGCTGGTGTGCGGAAAGCCCCCAAATGAGCACCTATGAAAGGAACACTAAACCACGCCGACTTTTCTCTCGGGCAGCGTACTCTCCTTACCTAGAGGACAGGCTCTCCGAGCCAAAAGCCTACCACCGGTAATTGGGAGCAAGCAAGCATAAGTGCAAAGCCGAAACAGCCAGAACTTTCCCCTCCTGCAGCAAACAAAACGTCACTTGGGATCTGACCGCCTTCTCTCTGCCTGGCATTTGTCTAGGCAAGGGGTTGACAAGCCTGCCGGCCAAAGACGCCCACTACCAGTGTTTTTCTGGCTCCGGAGCTAAGAATGGCCTCTACATTTTTAAATGGTTGGTTAAAAAAAAAAATCAAGAAGAATAATATCTCATGACGTGGGAAAATGGCATGAGATCCAAATTTCAGTGTCCAGAAATAAAGTTTCGAAGGAACACAGCTATGCCCATTCATTCGGGCATTCTCATGCGTGGCAGCTCTGGGGTTCCAGCAGGAGAGCTCAGTCGTTTTCAGAGACGTATGGCCTGCGCAGCCAAAAATATTTACTATCTAGCCCTGAACCGAAAAAGTTTGCCAACCCCTGGCGGAAACGCTAGAGGGAGATGAAAACAAAGGTAAGGCTTGGTCCCTGCTCTAGGGGAGCTTAGGATCAATGGGGTGAGAGAAATCAAGGACCCAGGATGGGGAGTGTAATAGGAGGTCAGAAATGGAAGGAATTCTTGAAAAGAAGGGGTGGACTGACAGGCAATATGGGGGCTTCTGGAGGAGGTGAGCCTGGAACTTTGGCAACACCTGTATTTCCATGTGGATGGGACTTGGAGACAATCTGGGTGGGAACTTGGAGCTACGTTGGCATTTTCCTTTACAGAAGGGGCTGGGATCAGCTGTGCATATCACAGGAAAGGAGCAGCGGAAGCAGGGAGATCAATGGACCTGCCACCAAGGCAAGGTAGGATCACGCTTAAGCAGACAAGAAGAAAGGAGGGTGGCATGGCACAAAGAAGGGAGTAACAACAATATCGACAGCAATAGTAACAGTTGCTATGATCTAGCCCTTATCACGTGCTGGGCACTGTGTTCAATGCCTCACTGGTATTACCTTCACTGATTGCTCTTGATCACTATTATGAGGTAGGTGCATATTGTTCCCATTGTACAGATGAGGATGTGAAGGAGACTGATACCCAGATCAGAGGTGAATTACAGAGCACAGAGGGAAATAAGTCTGTTGGGAGGGAGAGAAGCTACGGATTAAGGAGGGTGGGGAAGACCAGGCAGAGTATACTATCCTCCAATTAAAAAATAAATATGAGGGGCGCCTGGGTGGCTCAGCTGGTTGAGCGTCTGCCTCTTGATTTCAGCTCAGGTCATGATCTTGGGGTGGTGGGATCCAGCCCCACATCAGGCTCCGTGCTTGGCAGGTAGTCCTGCTTGGGATTCTCTCTCTCTCTCTCTCTGCCTCTCCGTCCCTCTCTCTCTCTCTCTCTCTGCCCCTCCCTCCACTCGTGCTCTCGCTTTCAAATAAATCTTTAAATAAGTAAGTAAATATGAACAACCAACAAAAAATGGTAGAGGTGGGCCACCTGGGAGGCTGTCAGTTAAGTGCCCAGCTTAACTGATTTCAGCTGAGATCATGAGCTCGCGCCCTGAGTAGGGCTCCACGCATGGAGCTTGCTTAAGATCCTCTCTCTCCTCTGCCCCTCCCCCCTCCTCTCTTGCTCACTCTCTCTCTCTCTCTCAAAAAAAAATCTATCTATGGTAGAGGAGTTTGTAGTTGGTGCCAGAGGCAATGGGAGTTTTGGGGAAAGGGAGAGATAAGCCAAAAGGAGGGGAATAAAAATGCTGGTTAGCAAGGGCAGGAGACCAGCTCCAAGGCCCAGTCTTGAACCTTTGAAATTCACAATGTGCATTAGTCTGTTGAAGATCCCTACCGTCAAGACAGGTGCATCGCTAAATTTCACCCCGCAATTCCCAAACTTATGGACCAGAGTCCTCCCTTTTTCTTAGAAAACCAATTAACAGCTGCTCTTCCTCAGAACATGGCTTAGGAAATGGTGCCTTTGGGAAAAGTCCTCCGGTCATACGAGAGATCATTTTTTTGGACCACGAGCAGCCGGATGGCTGATTTCATAAATATGGCAAAAAGACAAATGGGTCGATGGATTTCTATCTTTAAACCCTGCCTCCGATATGCCTCTCTGTGGAGTCTCCAGATCTTTATACACCGAGCAGCCCCGTATGCTAAGCTAGTAAGTAATCGAACACCAAGGGGTTTAGACTCACTCGCCAACTTCAAGCTGCTTTGCTTTATTTTTAGATAATACAAGTGGCAGCTGAGTACATACTGTAAATCGAGACACCCGATTCCAATCCCACAGAGGCCAAAGTGATTTCTCTCTCAAGGCCATTTTTAGAAGCTTGTTAGCATCTTGCCCAGTATCCCTACAATCTCAGGAAGGGAAGCAACGTGCATCAGTTGCTTAGGAATCAAATACCTCGATGCAATTTGGCAAACACGCAGTGAATTCCTAGTGTGTGCCAATTCCCGTGTTTAACAGCCTCTTCTTTGAAAGGAAGATCTATTAACCAGGCAGGGTTGGTAGATATCAGCCACAGGATATATGGTAATGACCCTGAACTTAAATAAATATATATCATAAAATATTTGGCATCAAGAGATCATAGTCTGGATAATTAATAGACTGCGTTCTCCCTCATTTTTCAGTCCCTTCCGGACTCTTTTGCAAGTACAGACTTTCCCTGGACCGGGTTTCATTTGAAATCATTTTTGACTCTTAAGGATAATTTTCCTAACCGTTAACTCTTGAAAACATGTCATCTTCTTTGTGCCTGAAAGCTGTTTAATTCAGAACCTGGATTCTCCCTGCTTCCTCTTCAGGAGAGCACGTAGGTCATGTAAGGGGAAAAGTGCTTGGAAGGGAGATGACGCATCTCGAGGTCACCTCTCCAGGTTATCTGGTTCTAGTCTTTCCTTATCTTTGAGCTGTTTTACAACTCTGTAAGTAGTAGTATAACAAGGCAAAAATAATTCTCGAGCATATGCAAATCCTCGCCCAGCTGGTAGAGGTCCGATTGACTTCTCTCTCCTTCAAGGAAAACCCAGATTTACTTTTGTTTACCCCTTCATTTCAATATTCCTGATCCATATATTAGTCTATTCTTCAGATTCTGTTGAATTGGGTTATAACATGTACTCAGTTCCATCATGGACTGAGCAGAATCTTTAACATGTGTTTGGTTTTTTTAAAAAAAAAATTTTTTTAAGTAAGCTCCATGCCCAGCATGGAGCCCAGCGTGGGGCTCAAACTCACAACCCTGAGATCATGACCTGAGCTGATATCAAGAGTTGGATGCTTAATGAACTGAGACATCCAGACGCCCCATAACATGTGTTTCTTTTTATATCATTGTGAGCGTCATGATTTTACCTTCTTCTGAAAATTATCTTTTTTTTTCTTTTAAAGATCTATTTATTTTTAGAGAGCACGTTTGAGGGCGGGGAGGGGCACAGGGAGAGAGAAAGAGAGAATCTCAAGGAGACTCCCCATTGAGTGTGGAGCCAGATGCGAATGTGGGGCTCGATCCCACCACCCTGAGATCATGACCTCGCCCGAAGCCAAGAGTCAGCTGCTCAACCAACTGAGCCACTCAGGCGCCCCTGAAAATGATCTTTTAACAATAACAGAGAAAGATACGTTAATGTTTTTCTGTATTCCCTCAAATATGCCTTGTCTCTTGCCCTGTGCCCCATTAGAACTATGGGTGAATTTCTCCTGCTAATGCCCCATCATCCTATAGTAGCAGGCTGTGTCTTCGAGAAACGCATTAGCTAGTGAACAATTATCTTTTCTAAATACAGTTTATTGTGTTTCAGAAATGGAGCTACATTAATGGAGAGGCTGGTCCACCTCATACAGGTTATGCATCTCTCTATCCGTGACAAATTTTTGAATAGTGTTGGCAAATCACAATAGCAATAGTATCTTTTGTATTCGGAAATGGATGGCAGATTTAGGGCAACAGGACTCGCGGGTTGAATTGTTCTCCCAAGAGCAAGGACAGATGTACAATTTAGGATTTAATAATTTATTTTACTGAGAGTTTTCAGGTGTTGGCCATCACAGTCTGGGGGAGAAAGTCCCTTATTAGGAAGGAAACCATTGGGGCGCCTGGGTGGCTCAGTCAGTGAAGCGTCTGCCTTAAGCTCAGGTCATGATCTCAGGGTCCTGGGATCGAGTCCCGCATCGGGCTCCCTGCTCAGCAAAGAGTCTGCTTCTCCCTCTCCTTCTGCTCCTCCCCCCACTTGTGCTCTCTCTCTCTCTCTCTCAAATAAATAAAAATAAATTAAAAAAAGGAAAGAAAGGGTGCCTGGGTGGCTCAGTTGGTTAAGCGACTGCCTTCGGCTCAGGTCATGATCCTGGAGTCCCTGGATCGAGTCCCGCATCGGGACTGCTGCTCAGCAGGGAGTCTGCTTCTCCCTCTGACCCTCCCCCCTCTCATGTGCTCTCTCTTTCTCTCTCTCAAATAAATAAATAAAATCTTTAAAAAAAAAAAAAAAAAGGAAAGAAACTCTTACTTACTTAGCTCCTTTCGAATAGACAGGATAAATGGGTTCAAGTTCTGCTTCTGCCCAGCTTGAGCATTTGGGAAAACCACCGTCCTTCTGGGGTAGGGGTTTCTAGTCCATTAAAAAGGGAGGTGGGGGGGCACCTGGGTGGCTCAGTTAAGCATCTGACTCGTGATTTCAGCTCAGGTCATGACCTCAGGGTCGTGAGATCGAGCCCCTTGTCAGGCTCTGCACTCAGCTCAGAGTCTGCTTGAGATTCTCTCTCCCTCTTCCTCTGCCCCCCACCATTGCCACTCATGCACACACTCTCTCAAATAAATAATAAATAAATAAAATCCTTAAAAAGAAAAAAAGGGAGGTGGAGAAGTGAGCTAACTGTATTAAAAGCTACTCAGGGATTCTAATGTGCAGCCAGAGCTGAGAATCACACAGAACTAGACTATCTCCAGAAATAACAATGTTTATTCTGTGCCCTAGAGAAGCAATAGAATCATAAACATTGGACATAAACAGATAGACATATGCACAGTCTTTTTTTTCTCTCTTTTTTTTTTTTTTTTTTACACACAGTCTTTCTTATGAAGAGAAGACACCTGAATCATCAGGAATACTTGATTTCTTAGTACATGTCTACACTAAGAAATTCATCCAAGAACATTAAAAGAACTATGTATTCTGTCTCCCCACGCCGCCAAATGAAGTGCCCATTTCAAGTTTGCAAGAATGGAGATGTCATCTGTCATCCGTTGGGCTGTTTTCATGGTCTCTTTCTTTTTTTAATTTTGTTTATTTTTTTAAAGATTTTATTTATTTATTTGACAGAGAGAGAGATAGCCAGAGAGGAACACAAGCAGGGGGAGTGGGAGAGGGAGAAGCAGGCTTCCCGCTGAGCAGGGAGGCCAATGCGGGGCTCGATCCCAGGACCCTGGGATCATGATCATGGTCTCTTTCATTACGGTCTGTGTACTCTTTGGGGTGGTAATAAAGAAAACGTGGTCAGTCCCTGGACAGAATTTTCCAGAGAAAACTTCCAGTCCGTGTTCTCTGGGCTGACATAAATCCCCCTCGTTTGGGTAGCAGAGTTAAAGGCTGTTGTTTGAAGGGGTATTTCTATTTATCTTACCTGAAACATTTTCCTTGTTATAAGTGTAAGTGACAATTTCTTCTTCACTTCAATTTGTAGTAAATAGAAATCTTCCCAGGCAGGAATGCCTTGAGGAAAATCGAATCCATTTTGCATGGGGAGATTTCTTTATGCTTCAGGGAGCTCATAATCAGGTTTCTCTTGGCTTACTCCTGAGCACATCCGACACAGTTTTTATCAACAGTGCTTTCTGTGTGTGTGAACAGAAAACTGTGAAGCATGTGGAGAAAAAGAGGCCAGAAACCTAGGGACCGAGGTGCAGAGATGGGGTAGAAAAATCTTTGGACTCTTCTGCTTCACAAAACTAGGATATCTGAATCAAAAAGGAATTAGATCTGATCAGCGCTTCTCAACTAGGGACAAGTTCGCCCCTCTAGAGAACATTTGGCAACGTCTGGAGACAGTTTTTGTTGTCACAACTGGGCAGAAGTGTGGCGGGGGTGGGGGGTGGTACTATTGGCATCTAGTGGGCAGAGGCCAGGAATGTTGCTGACGATCCTGCAATGCAGGGGACAGCCCCCGCAGTACAGCGTGATCCAGCCCCAAATGTCAATGTCAGTAAAGGCCAAGGTTGAGAAATCCTGGACAAAAGGACTCCACAGATTTCCTTCCAGCCCTACGACATCATGATGCTAAAATATGATGTCCAATCCTAAATAATAAGTCTGTTGTTACGACTTAATTGTCTCCCCCCCCCAAATTCCTGTGTTAAAGCCTTAACCCCCCATGTGACTGTATTTGGAGGTAGGGCCTATAAGGAGGTAATTAAGTGTAATGAGGGGGCGCCTGGGTGGCTCAGTCGGTTAAGCGTCTGCCTTCGGCTCAGGTCATGATGATCTGGGATCGAGCCCCGAGTCAGGCTCCCTGCTCAGCGGGGAGTCTGCTTCTCTCTTTCCCTCTGCCTGCCACTCCCCCCGCTCATGCTCGCTCTCTCAAATAAATAAAATAAAAAAAAAAAACAACAACACTACACTTAATGAAAGAAGCCAGGTTACATACAGAACAATTCCATTTATACGAAACATCCGGAATAGGGAAATCCGTAGAGACAAAAAGGAGTTGCCAGGGACCAGGGGAAGGGGTGCATGGGGAGGGACCACTTAATGGGTACACGGTTTCTTGGAAGTAGATGGAGGTGGAGGTTGTACAAGGCGGTGAACGTACTCCATAACGCTGACTTGTACACTTCAAAAGGTTAAGGGTTAATTTTATGGTATGTGAGTTTTATCTCAGTTAAAAAAAAAAAAAAATCTCAGTAGAGAAGAAAGACACATAAAGCTAAACTAGTCCTGGCTAAGCATTTGGGGAATAACAAAACTCTGCTCTAAGGCACAACTGATCCCTAGGAAAGCGGACCTCTTAGCTCTTGGAACCCAGCCCGGGGCCGCCCTGGGCCGGGGCTGAGCCGCTCTTACGGATGCTGTTTGCACCGGATTTAAGCAGCAGGATGTGCTCTGGGGACGCCTTCCCTAGGTCTTTTTCAACAAGATGAAGATGGACAGATCCTGCAGCGGTGGGCGGCAGGTCTCCAGCACGAACACAGCCCTGCAAACCCACAGTGGGGGAACTGGTCTCACCTGGGGTGCTGGCTGTGGAAGAACCAAATGAAACCAAAATGGGAATCATTTTTGTTCCTTGTCAAAATGATGGCCACCTTTTTTTTTTTTTTAAAGATCGTATTTATTTGACAGAGAGAGACACTGCGAGAGAGGGAACACAAGCAGGGGGAGCGGGAGAGGGAGAAGCAGGCTTCCCGCTGAGCAGGGAGCCCGGGGCTCGATCCCAGGACCCCGAGATTATGACCTGAGCCAAAGGCAGTCGCTTAACCAACTGAGCCACCCAGGCACCCCTGATGGTCACCTTTTAAGAGCCACCTGCTAAAAGCATTTCACCCCTGGAGTGGGGCCTGGACAAATCTCCAGCTTTCAGCTATCTTAATTCCTTCCAGGACTAAGGAGGATGCTGGAGATGGAATGTTTATGTCCTCCCTCCCCCAAATTCATGTTAAAAATCTAACCCTCGGGGCACCTGGGTGGGTCAGTCAGTTAAGCGTCTGCCTTCGGCTCAGGTCATGATCCCAGGGTCCTGGAATTGAGTCCCACATTGGGCTCCCTGCTCAGCGGGGAGTCTGCTTCTCCCTCTGCCTGCTGCTCCCCCTGCTCATGCTCTCTCTCTCAAATAAATAAACAAAATCTTTAAAAAATAATAAAAATAAAAATCTACCCCTCAAGGTGATGGTATTTGGAGGTGGGACCTTTGGGAGGGGATTAGGTCTTAAGGGTGAAGCCCTTATGAATGGGATTAGTGCCCTGATCAAGGAGACCCTAGAGAACCCCCTGGCCCTCCGCCATATGAGGATGCAGCTACGGGACAGTCTGTGAAGCAGGTCCTCAACAGGCACAGAATCCGCAGGTGCCTTGATCTTGGACCTATAGCTTCTGGAACTGTGAGCAATAAATTTCTGTTTTTTATAAGCCACCCAGCTTATGGTCTTTTGTTATAGCATCCTGAGGAAACACAGGAAGCAACACAGGAGTTAAGGAAAGCCTGGTTAGGTCTTTTCCTCTGCTGATTATTGCCTATTTCCCGAATTTGTCTGAGACCAGGATTATGGGGAGTGAGTGTTTTCATTTCTCAGCCCTGGGAACCACCAGGGGAAACTGGAAATGCAAAGAGAGAAGATCTGAAGGAACATGGTCCACCCAGTGATGACCCAGATTCTTAAAATAGAGCTCCACAAACTCTTGCAGATGCCTTTCCTTTTTTAAAAAAAAATGAAATTCCAATGGAATTTTTTTTTTAAAGATTTTTATTTATTTATTTGAGAGAGAGAATGAGAGACAGAGGCACGAGAGGGAAGAGGGTCAGAGGGAGAAGCAGACCCCCTGCTGAGCAGGGAGCCCGATGTGGGACTCGATCCCGGGACTCCAGGATCATGACCTGAGCCGAAGGCAGTCGCTTAACCAACTGAGCCACCCAGGCGCCCCTCCAATGGAATTTAATAGACTTGGTTGTTTACAAATAATTGTAGAGGAAAAGTATGAACTTCTTAACCAGAAAGTCTAGAGATTCAAAACCCTTCTCTGTTCACTAATGGGGCAAGATTTCCGTCTCTCTGCTCCTGGATATATATTTGTACGTAAGTACACACACACACACACACACACACCTCTTTATAGGATTGCGGCGAGGATTAAATCAGATGAAATTCTCTCTCCTCGATTCTGAGACCCACCTTTCCCAGCACATTTTAACCTTTCTGAAGTTAGGATGCCTCTTCCCCATTCCACAAATGTGTAACCTAACACAAATATATAAGTGTGATAATATTAGAGGATTTTTTCCCCCCAGGGAAGTAGTTTTTTAATTTTCTTTTTTCCTTGGCTGACGGCTGCCACCTCCTCTTTTTTTTTTTTTTTAAAGATTTTATTTATTTGACAGAGAGAGACACAGCGAGAGAGGGAACACAAGCAGGGGGAGTGGGAGAGGGAGAAGCAGGCTTCCCGCCGAGCAGGGAGCCCGATGCGGGGCTCGATCCCAGGACCCTGGGATCATGACCTGAGCCGAAGGCAGACGCTTAACTGACTGAGCCACCCAGGTGCCCCGCCACCTCCTCTTTCTTCCCTCCCATCAGCCCTGTCTCCAGTCCCTTCCCCCAGGTATCCTGGGGCAGCAACTTACTATACATCCTTCCGTGCTTTTCTCCTACTAATAAGATTGCACACAGGCATGTGCACACACACGGATGCTATATGTTACATGTGCTATGGAGAGAGACAGACACAGAGAGAATGTGACATACATTTTCCTGGATTTCCTTTTCCTCCCTCAATCATACTTCTAAGACAACTATTATTGCTCTCCTTTTTTCTTTTTATTGGCTTCAGAACATTACACAGTGGATGAACAATAATTTATTCAACTATCCTACTGATGGGCCTTCATTTTGTGTCCAGTTTTTTTTTTTTGCACATATGTTTTTGTATGCTGGTGTTTTTATTTCTGTTGGATAGAGTCCCAGGAGTCGGGACTGCTAGGTCAAAGCATATGAGCCTTTTAAATTTTAATAGATGTTACCCGGTTGCTTTCCATAAAGCCTGGAACACGCCAGACAGTTCCACCAGCAGCATCTAAGATGACTCTGTTCTCTGCATGAAATTAAAAGGCCTTTTAATGGCCCGGTATATTTAATGTGGCCATGCTGGGTTTTGTTTCTGTTGTTCCAAAAAGATGTGAGTGACTCTGAACCGCCTCTGTGGACGTCTAATTGTCAAGGAGATATGACTCATATGCAAAGCACCTCGCCAAGCCTACGCTCATCATGACATTGTTAGGACACTGCCAGTTGGCAGTAACCAATGCCTGGTATTTTGTACCTGATCTGAAAATCTCACCTCTTTCCCTGGAAGCAGGAAAGCAAGAATGCTCATCTAACTGCAGCATCGCGAACAAACCGTCTAAACCAGGAGATGGGGCAGGGGGTTCAGACCAAGACTCCAGCTAACTTTATTCTTTGGTTTGATGATTTCAAAGGGTTGCAAAACACGATTAAATCCTTTGCACCTCAGTCTTTGTGGATTAACAGCCACCTAATTCTGCAACTCTTAATTGAATGAGAGGCTTCTAAGTGCTGGCCAATGTGATAGATTACAGGCATTCAGCACGGAGCAGCGAATATGACACCCAGGGTTTTTGCAATCATTGTTCTCTCACAAGAAGACGGGAGCACATCACTGCACCTGGATTTGCCCGTAAAACGTGGTTTGACCCTATTAGGACTCATCATCTCAAGGGCCTTCAGAAATACATGTATAGCAAAACAACTGAATTCATCTCTGGACAACATTTCACTAAGAGCGCATTGGGTCAGCAAACTGACCTGAATCCTGTCTCCAGTCCCTCATCTCTTGGTCCTTTGGTTTAGCACCACTGGAAACAGGGACTGATCCCTGTAGACCCCCTTTTCGCAGATTGGTTGAGGTATAATTGACCGACGATATTGTAAGATCTTTAAAGTGGACATCATGGTAATTTGTTACGGGGATACACTATGAAACAACTCCTATCATCTAGTGATTAACACACCCATCACCTTACCTATTACTCTTGTGTGTGTGGGTATGAGAGAACATTTAAGTTCCACTCTCTTAGCAAATTTCAACTATATGATACAGTATTATCAACTGTAGTCACCAGGTTTTACGTTAGATCTTCAGACCTTATTCATCTTATAACTGATAGTTTGTACCCTTTTTGCCAACCTCTCTCTCTCTTTCCCTCATCCCCCAGCCCTAGCAACCACTTCTCTACTACATTTCAATGAGCTTGAATTTTTATTCTTTTTTCTTTTTTTAGATCTCACATATAAGTGACATCATGCAATATCTGACTTTTGCTGTCTGATTTATTTAGCATAATGCCCTCAAGGACTATCCATTATCACAAATGGAAAATGGCAGGATATCCTTCTTTCTCCTGGTTGAATAATATTGCACTGGAGATATACACCATATTTTCTTTATCCATTCATCCATTGGACATTTAGGTTGTTTCCATATCTTGGCTGTTATGAATAATGCTGCAATGAACATGGGAGTGCTGATATCTCTTCAATATCTTGTTTTCGTTTCCTTCAAATATATACCCAGAAGTCGGATTGCTGGATCATATGGTAGTTCTATTTTTACTAGTAGACCTTAAATCACTTTGAAGGCAGGGACTGTATAAACATCTTACTCAAAACGCTACTGTATTCTCAAGAGCTAGCACAATAATTGGCATATAAGAGGCCAGCAATAAATATGTTATTGAATGGATGAGGGAATGAATGGATAGATGGGCAAATGGGTGAGTGAATGACTTACCTGTTTGGGAATTCAAATGCACAGAATTGTGGTCATTTTCCAATTTGGATGTTATGGAATCTAGACACTTATTACCATTTGGGTTTCTTTGCTTTTTGGGTTTTTTGTTGTTGTTGTTTTGGTTGTTGTTGTTTTTTGTTTTTGTTTTTTTTTTGAGAGAGAGGCAGGATAGCGGGGGGGAGGGGTGGGGGGAGAGAGAGAGAGAGAGAGAGAAAATCTCAAGCAGGCTCCATGCTCAGTGAGGAGCCCGATGGAGGGCTCCATCTCACAACCCTGAGATCATGACCTGAGCCGAAATCAAGTGCTTAACCGACTGAGCCACCCAGGTGGCCCACGACATATACCATTTATAATGCAGTTGTTCGTGTGTTATTCAAATAAAAATGCCTCCGGAAACCCTGGTCTAGGGCAAACCACCTAGACCGTTCGATCCTTGCTCAGTCCTTACTGGCTGTACCCCTTCCCTGGGGTGAGTCCTTAACCTGTTTACCCACATCCCAAGGGACATGATGATTCCAGCTCTTTACCCTTTCTTGTAAAGACTAAATAAGAAAACACAGGAAAAATACAAGGTAGAAAGTGCTATATGAATGTAAGGGGTCATTATTCTCCCCTTACACATAATCCCTGCACCTCTTTAGGCCCTCCTGAAAGTGAGAGTGGGCAGCACTGGTGCCCATGTATTCAATCCCTACGACCCCAGGCTAACCATACTGTTAATCCCTGCCTACCGCGTTGCGGCTCTTAGAAGACCCTCCTTTCTTCCTACCTGTAATCAACTACTAATGTCTTCTCCCTTCAGGATATTTGATTCACCACTTCCTCCCCGCCCACTGCCACTGCTTTAGACCCCAGCCTAGGTGACCTCATGCCCAGATGATTCCAGAACCTTCCAGTTTCCCTGCCCTTCCATCCAGGGTGCAACCACCGCTGGACCAGTCTTCCTAAATGCTACTTTCTTTACCTCTATCCCTTGTCCTGCTCCAGACACCTGGCATGTTTACTCTGGCCGAGTGTAGCGACCCTGTTCAACCCACCTCCCACCTCAAGCCTCCTCCTGAGGCAGCCAAGTTCATGCATGCCTCCAGCCACGGGCATCCGCTTTGTCACCTGCATTCTTTTTTTTTTTTTTTTTTTAAGATTTTTTTATTTATTTGACAGAGAGAGAACAAGCAGAGGGAGAGAGAAGGAGAAGCAGGCTCCCTGCTGAGCAAGGAGCCCGATGTGGGACTCGATCCCAGGACCCCAGGATCATGACCCGGGCCGGAGGCAGCCACTTAACTGACTGAGCCACCCAGGCGTCCCAGTCACCTGCATTCTTTTTTGAGGCTGTCCCCCCACTTTGACGTCCCTCATTCTCTCTTTCTCTCCAGTTGTCTAAATATACCCAGTTAAGGCCCACTTTGTATCCTGCTCTATCAACACTGTCTCCCCCATTTACCGAGGGCACCACGTTCTGTGCCAAAGGCTTTCACGTATTTTCTCTTTGGATCTTCTTCGTTACCATATGAGGCAGGTCCTGTGATTAGCTCCATTTTATAGAGGAGAAGACGGAACCTCAGAGAGGTTAAGTAAGCAGCCCAGGGTCACACAGCTTATGAGGGATAAAGCTAGGATTCAAATGTAGGCAGAGCACCCACTCTCCAACATGACATTAATTGGCCCCTCTGTTGCCCAAGAAGTCTTTCAGAATCAGTACAAAGAATCACGAAGATGTACTAGAAACACTAACTGACCTTACCCGTCTGAATGAATGGCAGCCCCAGCCACTCCCAGGAGATCAAGAAGGCAGCAGGACTAAGTCACCCAGGCTTGGGTTCGAGTTCCAGCTCTGCCCTCTATGGGCAGAGTGACCTTAGGCAAGTTGCTTAACCTCCCTGAGTCCCAATTTCCTCATCTGTAAAATGCAACAAATATCTCCACGTACTCACATCATAGGGTATTTTATAAGGAGTGAATTAGAGGATGGATATAAACACATCCACGGAGCAGGCATGTAGGAAGTCCCTGTGCAGGTTAGTTTTTATAATCATTCCCTTCTACTGCCCTTAGAATAATTGTTTTTTTCTCCTCTAACCATCCCTATGTGTAGAGGCATTTTAAGAAAAAAATAATTATTAGTAAGTCGACTCTGATTCATTCAAACAAACTTATTCTAAGAGTCTGGTCCTTAAGCGCCCCCCCTTGGACCCTGCAGGAAAGTTTTGTCTCAATGGGGAGCTGAGCCTTCTATGTCCAGCCTTCTGTGAACTTACCCTGGGCTTCAAAGTGCACTCACCTCCGGCTCTGGTCTCGTCTCCCTCATGCATACAGAGCATAGCAAGCATTACTCATACATTTACAGTTCCCTAGTCACACGTGCTGCTTCATGTCTATGTCTTCACACATGCTGTTCCCTCTGCCTGGAATGCTGTTCCTTGCAATCAGTAATGAAATACTGTCCATCTTTTCAGGCTACTTCAAGAACCACTTTCTCTCCCAGACCCCAGAACCATCCCTCAAAATACACGTAACATAAAATATGCCATCTTAGCCATTTCGAAGTGCATAGTTCAGTGGTATTCGGTACATTTCCACTTCTGAGAGGAGGAAATTGAGGTCTAGGGAAAGTAGGCGACGGGCCCAAGATCACGAGGCGAGGAGGCAGCAGAGGGAGGCCTGGAACACAGACAGCCTGAGAACTCCTTAAGGGTGGGTCTTTTTCCTCTCTGTGCCTCTGAAGCTAACACCCAGTAGGGGCTCAAGCCTGCTGAGTAAGTGAACAGTGAAGGAATGAATGAACCGCATAGGCAGCATCCTGGGAGGAGCTTTGTGAGTGCTGGTCTGAGTGGCTACACCATTAGCATCTGCCTGTGCTGGTCTCCAACCCACAGGCTCATCCAGATAACAGATGATTCACATCCATGAACCGGACGGACCCCGAGTCCCAGGACTTGAGAGCCAACGAGAAAGAAACAGGGAAAAAAAAAACAACCACCCTAGTGCATGGACCCTGGCCTTAGGGATCCCCACCTCCTTGCGTGGGGCCAGGAAGCTCACCGAAATGCCGTTCTCTTCACCAGTAACCTCTCGAAACCCTGCTTAGCCTTCAGGCCCAATGCAAACGCTCCTCCTTGCTGTCACGCTGGGGTCCCCCAGGAAGAACAGAGCTTTCCTTCCTCTCATCTCCCCACTGTCCCTTCATTTAGCCTTTGTTTCTTGTTCCTGGTATTACGAATTATGCTGTTCTTTACTTCTGTGTCTCCATGCTCCCCAAATCTGGAAGCTTCCTAAGGATAGGGGGCTGTGTCTTATCTCATCTCTAATCTCCGCAGCATGGCAAAGAGACCCGGGCGACAGTCACAGAGGTCTAGAATCGGGCTCTGCCACATACCAGCTTTGGGACCTTCAGCAAGTTTCTCAACCTCCCGAAGCCCCAGTGTCCCCAACTGTAAAAAGGGAATAAGAATTCAACTGACTTAATAGGGTTGCTATGAGAATTTAATAAGCTCAAGTTCACAGCCAGAGCTCATTAACTACTATTATTATTAATAAGTCTTTAATAACAAATCAGAGACCAAGAAGAGGCACAAATAGTTTTTCCTTCAATTAACACATAAGAAGGAAATGTTTGCAAAAATGAAACAACAGGGACGCCTGGGTGGCTCAGGCGTTAAGTGTCTGCCCTCAGCTCGGGTTGTGATCCCGGGGTCCTGGGATCGAGCCCCACATCGGGCTCCCTGCTCAGCGGGGAGCCTGCTTCTCCCTCTCCCTCTGCTACTCCCCCTGCTTGTACTCTCTCTCTCTCTCTCTGTAAAATAAAAAATAAAAGATCTTTAAAAAAAAGAAAGGAATTCCTACCACTTATCAATGGGATTGATTAAGAAAGAACCAGGACCACAGCAAAGGATAATTACATTGATCCTCACTTGCTCCCTGTGGTCTTATTCTCCATCCAGGAGCCTATGTGAACTTTTAAGAACAAAACCCAGCTCATGTTAGTCTTCTGCTTAACACTCAGCAGTAGCTTCCTCTGTAAAAGGAATAAAATCTGTACTTTTTTTTTTTTGTAACCACAACCTACAAGTTCCTACCAGTCTGACTCCCCTCTGATTCATCTCCATTCTCTTCCCTGACTCTCTAGGTGCCAGCCACCCTGGCCTTCTGTCTCTTCCTCTTACACAGCAAGGACCTTTGCATTTTTGATCTCTGACATTTACCAGCAAAATGTCACCTTCTTAGAGAAGCATTTCCTCACCACCAGATGGGAAATATCCCTCCCCTGTAACACTTACCATTTGAGCTACATTATTTGTTTGCCTGTGTATTATCAGACACCTTCACTTCCCTGAACAGAAGCTCCCCATGGGCAGGAGCCCTGTGTGCCTTGCTCAACACTGTATCCACAGCCCCTAGAACACTTCCTGGAGCTCACAGAGCACTCACTACCTATTTACTGAATGAATACATGGGGGAGGGGCAGGGGGGAAGCAGATTACAGCCATTTTTCACTTTTTATTTTCGTATTTCAGATGAATTTCAATTTTTCTAATAAATGCACATACTAGTCTGTACATTCAAAAAAAGAAATCATGCCAGAACAAAATAAAACTGAGATAACGAAATTAGCATCATCAGACAGAGGAACACAAAACCTTTGCCAAAAATCAATTATGTGGATCACCGGCAATCCATATTATTTACGCCTCCCCACTGTTTATACCTGAAACATTGGCCAGTGGACCCATCTGCTTGCTAGTCAGCACACACCCTTGGACTTTTAAATAATCATCACCTCCTCTGGTGATCGAGCTTTCTGCTTTGTTCCAATCCCCTACTCTCAGCACATTTATTTCTACCTCTGTGCTTTTGCCAATACTTTTACCTCTAGTGGCATTTCCTCCCCGCTGTGCCACTGCCCCCCTCACCCCTGCCCACCGCCGCCCCCCCCCCGCCCGCCCACACACACACCCTGCATTTGCCCTGTCTGAAATCTTGATCATCCCTTATGGGACATGCAAACCTATCATGAAATGACTACGACCACAGACAACTGTGCTTTTAACAAGCTCCACGCTTTTTTCAAAAGTCACCTTGTCTTTGTGTCTCTCACAATTAATTACAGTTGGTTGAAAGCAATATTTTTATACATCTAACCACACTGAAATGTCACTATCCATTTTCCAACTGAGTAAAAAGAAAAAAAAAAGAAAACTAACTCACTGCTAGTGGGAAAATGCTGTCTAAGGTGGATGGAAGCAATTGCTTGGAATCCTTCTCAAAGGAGAAAATACCAGGTGGTTTACAAGGGTTTAAAAGCCATTCCTCCATACATTCCCATGAGGAGGAACGTGGTGTATACACAATCATCATCTGCAATTTACAAAGCAATGGACACAAGCAAGAACCAACTGGTGAGCTTGGAATAACCTTCTCCCATGCTGTCGGAGGCCATCCGCTTATGTCCTATTATGACAACTATTCAGCACTGATTGAGCACTTACAGTGTGGCAGGCTCTGTGCTAAATGCATTCTATACATTGTCTCATTTAATCCTCCCACAGCCTGAAGTGGTCATTATGATTATTATCCTGCAGGGGGAGGTTATGGAGAGGACATGACCACCCTTTGACCCAAGAGCTGCCCCCCACCCCAGCAACTAGAAACTCCTCGCCCCCTCCCCGTCTTTGAAAAGTACAAGCATTTTCACAGTGAGAGCTGTTCCAAGGGCACAGCCTTGAAAGAGTAAGGTGTTATGGAGACCATCTGGAAGTACACAAAACTGAACCCTGTTCAGGCCTCCATAAAAACTTTTTAAGATTCTGACGGGCAGGTATGGAGTTCTACTGGTCTTGCAAACACCTATAAATTTCCTTGCTTATTACTCATGCCATCTGGAGCGTCCTGACTCTCTCTTTGTCTCTCCTTCCTTCCTCTCTGTGTATGGGGGGCCGGTTTTGAATTTCACCTTGGGGAAGCTCCCAAAGTCTCAAACCCATTATACAGATAAGGTGATTGACACACAGAGAGGTTCAACAATTTCCCAGGGTGGGGACGCCTGGGTGGCTCAGTTGGTTAAGCATCTGCCTTCGGCTCAGGTCATGATCCCAGGGTCCTGGGATCGAGTCCTGCATCGGTCTCCTTGTTAAGCAGGGTGCTTGCATCTCCCTCTGCCTGTAGCTCCCCCTGCTTATGTTCTCACTCTCTCTGACAAATAAATAAAATCTTTAAAAAAAAAAAAATTACAGGGCGCCTGGGTGGCTCAGTCGGTTAAGCATCTGCCTTCGGCTCAGGTCATGATCCCAGGGTCCTGGGATCGAGCCCCACATCGGGCTCCCTGCTCGGAGGAAAGCCTGCTTCTCCCTCTCCCTCTGTCTGCCGCTCTGCCTACTTACGCTCTCTATCTCTGTTAAATAAATAAATAAATAAAATCTTTAAAAAAAAAACAATTTCCAAGGGTGACAAAGCAACAAAGTGTTAAAGCTGGTTTGGACCCATTTAACCTGACTTCAAAATTCCCATTCTTTGCTGCTGTACTATACATATCTTCCATCCAAAAACTGTAGTTAAAATTGAAGATAATAGTTAATACAACTTATACTGAAAATGACCAGTTCTGCAATCTTCCCCCCGCCTTTTAAATTCTTTTTAAGGGGTGTCTGGGTGGCTCAGTTGGTTAAGCGTCTGCCTTCGGTTCAGGTCCTGATCTCGGGGTCCTGGGATCAAGCCCCGCGTTGGGGAGCCTGCTTCTCCCTCTCCCTCTGCCTCTCACCCTGCTTGTGTGCTTTCTCTTTCTCTGTCAGATAAATAAATAAAACCTTTTAAAAAATTGTTTTTAAGTAACACATACTCAGCGTTTAACATAAAATATTTAAATATAGGTAGAAGTTAAAGCATGTCTTCTTTTTTTTTAATTTTTATTTATTTATTTCTAAAGTAATCTCTATGCCCAGTGTGGCACTCGAACCCCTGGCCCTGAGATCAAGAGTCTCATGGTCAACCAACGGAGCCATCCAGGAGCTCCAAGCATGGTTTCTTTTTAATGGGCCTCTTTTTATTTGCCTCCAGCATTTCATGCATTACAACTTTCATTGGCTTGGCAGTTGTTATTCCATAGAATCAATAGTACTAATTTTCACACGTCATTAAAAAATAAATGGAGGTCCAACATGTTATGGTATGAATCCATAGATCCCAGGGAAGTTGAGAGGGAGTTCAAAAAAAGCCACTTGGATCAAAAAAGGTCAGGGGGCACGTGGGTGGCACAGTCGGTTAGGTGTCCGACTCTTGGTTTCAGCTCAGGTCAAGACCTTCGGGTTGTGGAATTGAGCCCTGTGTCAGGTTCCGCACTGGGCGTGGAGTCTGCATGAGATTCTCTCTCCCTCTCCCTCTGCCCCTCCAGCTCATGCTCTCTCTCTCTCTCAAATAAATAAATAAATCTTAAAAAAAAAAAAAAAGACTTAAAAAAAGGTCAGTTTGCAGACATGAGTCCAGAGATCAAAGTTTTCTAAAGGTAACAATCCTAGATTTATGATTCAAAAGGGGGACTCTGGATCAGTGCCTTAAGAATATTTCAAGTTTGAATGGGAAACAAAAAAGCAGATTTGGGGATCCATTGCAGAAGGAGATCAGAAACTGTGGTCTTGTATGTGAATAGGAAGCAAAAGTCAGAGTCTTTGATGGTTTGGAACAGAGAAGATGAGAAAGCCTTTCTATCAGACTTTTAACAGTTTGCAGCCTAAGACTCAGAAGGAAAAAAATTTCAGGAGCTAAAATGCTATAAATTAGGTGTTCGGTGCGATTTTCCTGTACGTTTGAAAACTGTCCTAACAAAATGGCAAGAAAATAAAAAGCTGTAAGAGAATTATTAGGGAACTGACCAACAGGGCAGTTTGAGTCCAGAGTGTTGTTTTATGCAAAGCCTTGCGAAGGATGAAAGGATGGAATCTGTTGCTTCTACAGATGTAGTAATAAAATAATCAAAGTAGCTGACACATACTGAGCATTTACCTTGAGCTTGACATATATCTTCTTACTGAGTTTTTGCAATGGAGCCATAAGGTAGGTCCTATTATCATCTCCATTTCAGAGAACAGAGGCAGAGTAAGGCTTCGAAACATGCCTCAAGTCAGTCCCATAGAGAGCAGAGCCAGCATTCAAACTCAGAGCGTATTTGAACACAGCTTCTACTCTGCAAAGACCCAGCATTCTTTCAAGGCCACTGGGGGCTCCAGAGACTGACAGGGTGGCCACGTATTTGTGTGTGTTCTGGGACTCTCTCAACAGATTGAGAGAGCTTCCTGAAACTGCGAAAGCAATAAACCTTCATGTTAAAAGCAGAGAGGGGCTCTGGGTTCAAATCCTGACTCTGAAGCTTCATTGTCATGGCACCTAGCAAGCCCAGGTTTTTCTAACTGTGGAAGGGCAGTCGCAGTATTCACCTCGGGTGGTAGCTGTGGGGACTGAATGAGATGATGCACTTAAAGTTCTTAGCACAGGACCTGGTGCATGGCCATCTATCCATACAGGGCAGCCATTGTGGGGATTTTTCTGAGCTTGTAGGAAGCAGAGCCCCTCAGCCCGGGTGTCATGCCAAAGTACCAAAGCCAAAAAGGGTTTTCAAAGGAGGAGCCAGGAGGAAGGACCCAGATTTTAAAAGGAGAAAGAAAAGGAAAGAGGTTGGGAGCACCGTGGGTGCCAGGTGCAGAACTAAGACATTTGATTGTGATTTCAACTTGAACCCTTGAGAACCAGAATACAGCTGAGCCATTCTAGGAAGATTTTCTGAATTTGTCGTAACAGGTGTGGAGAAAGAGCACACACACACGCATGCACACACACACACAATTTTCTACCAGGTCAAGGTAAAAAAAAAAAAAAAAGAAAAGCACATTCACAATACTTTGGTCCAACATAAATCTGCCATTGGTGCTAAGCATGGTTACCCAGAGCCAAGGCAGGAAGCTGAGGGTCCTTGAGAAAGGTAAGAGGCCCTTCCCAGCCCAGCAGGAGGCACCGTGCTAGGGTGAGCAAGGCAAAGGCGGGGGCACCACAAAGAGCCCTGGCTTTGCAGGGAGGGCTGGTGCCCCTGGGGCCCTTGAGGCTGCCTCTCTATTTGAAAGCAGGAGTTTTAACCGCTGTGTCCTATTCATGAAAAACAAAAATCCTTCTTTTATCTGTAAACACTGCTGACACCTAAATACCGTAGAGAGACTCAGCAAATAAAGTCAGCGCGTCTCAGAAGTGCCTTCCAGGATTATACTCAAACCAAAGACTGAATGAGTCAAGGGAGAAAGGAGAAGGGTGTGCACAGGGTTAACCTTCCCCTAACCCTTTCCCTCCCACCCGCGACCCAGGACAAGGCGGGGGAAGAAACGCTGGGAATTTCAGGTGTGCCCTGAACCTCGCGCCCGGGGGAGAAACACGGCAGAAACCCAGCGGACACTCCCCCCTCTCCAGGGATGTGGGCGCTTTCCAGGATGGTCCAACCGCTCCAGTGTCCTAGCGCATCCCAGGCGGAGATCCGACTCTCCTCGCTCGGCTGCAGGAAAGACCTTACTTTCCAAGACCAGCTGCGAGCTTACGGATCCGGGACTACCGAGTTCACCCCCAGGCTCCCGGTTTGCTGCCTCGCGATTTCCCGAGCCTCCCCGTGAAGCCCAGCCTGGAGGGTCCCCCTTAACAAAAGGTTCGCGAGAGAGCGCGTCGCTGCGCAGCGCTGCGCATCCCCCCCGCGCTGAAAGCCCCAATGCGGGGGCGCTCCCCTTGGTGCGCTCCCCGCGATCCCCTGAGCTCCCACGACCACCGGCTCCAGCGCACGGATCCCCAACTGTAACCCCCCTTCCAGCCGAGTACTCACTTCTCCCCAGTCCCTCCGCTGTCCACGCCGTCTCCTCCACCGCCCCATAGCGCCTCAGAGGCTTCTCGGTTTCCAGATGGGTGGACAAAGATTGCTTTAACTCCATCGCTGATCCCCGCGGGCAGGTCGACGGGTCCCCCTTTACTCCATCCCCGCCCCGGGCTGCAGGGAGGGAGGCGGCTCCAGCCAGCAGCGTTTTAAGGGGCCGGGCGCTCGTGACGCTGCTCCATCTCTTCCGCCGCCAGGGCCGGGGAGCGCCGACTGGTACCCTGCAGGGGAGAGGGATGCAAGGCGCATGCGCAATGGAGGAGGGAGGGGGGCTTGGGGGTTGGGTAGAGAGAAAGAGGGGCAGATGATAACTCTAAGAAGCGCAACAGACAAACAACAACTAAAATAGAACCAACCGAAAGGAAGTAAAAAAACAAGGCCCCTGCTCATGCTGGAGCCGGTGGTGATGCTTTGCCAGGGCACGCTGTGCTGCTTGTGATCTGTCAGGGCTGCTAGGTTTTGAGTGGGACTGGTGAGCGCATCTCTAGCTGTGGGCGATGGATCCATCTTTGGTGGTAAGTGTGCAGAAGCCTGAGTGTGGACTTGAATCTGTGGCTTCTGGGCTGGGTCGAGTGCATTTTTGTGAGAATCTCTAGGGTTTGCTTCTGCGTGAATTCCATAACTGGAATTATGAAATGGGACAGTCTTGTTACGCAGGTGCCCCGTGTCAGCTTCGTAGGTGTTTGCATGAACTTGAGAGAGACAGGAACATACTTTGGACACACTTATAACACAGTTTATATATATAACACAATTATAACAAAGCTGTTTGGAACACGGGTCTCTACTTTCCAGAAACTCAGGGGTTCACACAGCAGGGCAGCATTGAAAGTACAAAGTAAAATCAGCAGCTAAATTGATAAAAATTAGTAAGAGTTTACTGAATGAGGGCTAGGTGCTAAACACTTCCTAATAATTGTGTGAAACAGATACTATTTTGTCGGCCTTGTTTTACACAGGATGAAACTGAGGTGCAAAAAATGATTTGCTCCAAGTCCCACACTTACCAAGTGGCCTGGTCGGCAATTGAATCCAGACTTAGCCTCTTTCTTATACTGACGTCTTATACTGCACTGATATGGTGTTTTGTATGGCAGGAGGGGTAGGAAAGACCCTATAGGATATGAGTAGTTTGTTTGTTGTTTTTTGTTGCTTTTAAGATGTCATCTGGGGCAATTTTTCGTATCCATTTGGCTTGTGGAAAAGTGGAGCATGGCCTACCTGCTTAAGAAAAGTATTTATCCACTGGTAGTAAGTGTCCTCAAAAAGTTGTTACGGTTGCCTGGGTGGCTCAGTCAGTTGACTGTCCAACTCTTGGTTTCAGCTCAGATTGTGATCTCAGGGTCAAGGGATCGAACCCCACATTGGGCTCTGCACTCAGCAGGGAGTCTGCTTGAGGATTCTCTCCCTCTGCCCCTCCACCCACACAGGCACTCTTTCTCTCTCTCAAAATGAATGGATAAATCTTTTTTTAAAAAAGTTATTATCAATAATCAACTTCTCAATAGGCCATGAGAGAAAAAGGAAGTAAGAATGAAAATCATAAAATATTTAAAGCTGAATAACTGTGAGAGTACCACATATCAAAACTTGTAAGTTTTGGTGGAAGTAAATGCATAGCCTTAAATGCCTGCATTAACCAAAATGGGTGATGGACACTGGGGAGGGTATGTGTTGAAATGAGCAACTGGGTATTATATAAGACTGATGAATCACAGACCTGTACCCCTGAAACAAATAATACATTATATGTTAATTAACTGAATTTAAATAAAATAATAAACTCCAACTGACTCTAAAAAAGAATGTAAGACTAAAAATAAGTGGGTAAGGGGGCGCCTGGGTGGCTCAGTCGTTAAGCATCTGCCTTCGGCTCAGGTCATGATCCCAAGGTCCTGGGATCGAGCCCCACATCGGGCTCCCTGAATGGATAAGCAAAACATGGTCTAGCCACACAATGGAATACTATTCGGCCTTAAAAAGGAAGGGCATTCTGCAATATGTTACAACACGGATGAACCTTGAGGACATGATGCTAAGTGAAATAAGCCAGTCACAAAAAGACAGATACGGTGTGATTCCAGTTACATGAGGTATTTAGAGGAGTCAAATATCATAGAGCTAGAAAGTAGAATGTTGGTTGCCAGGGGCTGGGGGAGAGGAGAATAGAGAGTTATTGTTCGATGGGTATAGATTTGCGGTTTTACAAGATGAAAAGAGTTTTGGGGATGGATGGTGGTGATGGCTGAAAAAAATGAATGAATTTAATACCACTGACTATACTCTTAAAAATGGTTAAAATGGTAAAAAAAAAATGGGTTAAGTGTTCAACTCAAAAGACTTTAATAAAAAAGAACAGATGGGGTGCCTGGTAGCTCAGTCAGTGAAACATCTGACTCTTGATTTTGCCTGAAATCAGGATCTAAGGTTCGTGAGATCAAACCAGCATCAGTCTCCATGCTAAGCACAGAGTCTGCTTGAGATTCTCTTTCTCTCCCTGTCCCCCTGCCCCTCCACCCCGCTCTCTCTCTCTCTAAAATAAATAAATAAAATCTTTTTAAAAAAATAAATAAAAAAGAACAGATAAAACCTGTGAAGTAGAAAAAAGAAAATAATAATGACAGCATAAATTAAAAAAATAGAAAACCAAGAAGCAATAGAGGAGATCCACAAAACCAAAAGCTGATTCCTTGGGAGGAATATACTAATAAAGACAGCAAACCTCTCAAGACTCACCAGGATAGGCACTCATGAGTAATATTAAGAATGAAAAGGGATACATAATACAAACACAGGTAGTTTTTTTTTTAATTGGTTGAAAGATAAATTTCTTTAAGAAGTAAATTACTAAAATGTATTTAAGAAATTAAAAAAATCAATAATCATTACAAAAACTTATACATATCATATATACAAATTCCAGGAGGGGGAGAGGGAGAGAGAGAATCCTCAAGCAGACACCTCACTGAGTGCAGAGCCTGACTCAGGGCTCAATCCCAGGACCCTGAGATCAAAACCAAGAGTCAGCCACTTAACCTGTTGAGCCACCCAGGCACCCCAAAAGCTGAATTCTTAATATAAAAATTTATTTTCCTCCTTAGTCCCACAAAGGCATCAGGCCCAAACAGTTTTATAGGTGAGCTTTAACAAAATAACAGATAATCCTTATTTCATAAAAATTGTTTCGGAGCTCATTTTATGAGGACAATATATGACCTTGATATCAAAACTAGATTAGAATGCTACAGTAAAAGAATTCTAGAGTGAGCTCACCTATAAACACAGGTACAAAAATTATAAATATTATAATACATTGTGAACAAATGAGGTTTATTTCAAAAATGTAGTAATGTCCCAGTATCAGAAAATCTATTGATATAATATACCATATTGACAGATTAAAAAAAAACCTGTTGGGGGGCGCCTGGGTGGCTCATTCGTTAAGCATCTGCCTTCGGCTCAGGTCATGATCTCAGGGTCCTGGGATCGAGCCCCGCATCGGGCTCCCTGATCAGCGGGAAGCCTGCTTCTCCCTCTCCCACTCCCCCTGCTTGTGTTCCCTCTCTCACTGTGTCTCTCTCTGTCAAATAAATAAATAAAATCTTTAAAAAAAAAAAAAACCTGTTGGAGTACCTTAATGGATACAGAAAAAGCATTTGAAAAAATTAGCAGTCACATACATGTCTTTTTTTCTTAGCAAATTAAGAATAGAAGATCATTTCCTTAACCTTCCAGAGAGTAATTATCAAAAATCAACAACAAACATTCAACATTTACTGTTGAACCTCTGTGCCTGATCATTAAGGTCAGGAACAAAGCACGGATGCCTGTCATCTCCACTTTGAGAGATCCTAGCCTAGTTAGATAGGAAAAATAAATGAGGCATAAGAATTGAAACAGAAGAAACAAAACTTTCTTTTTCAGACACTGTAATTGCCTATATAAAAATGCAAGCAAAAAGAATGCAAGCACATCCACATGTAAGCTATTAAAATTAATAAGGCTGAGTTTTTGGAAACAAGATAAACATACACAAATGGTAATATTTCTGTACTTTATTAATCAAACTTAAGGTTATAATCATAACAAAAAACCCCCTCAAGAACCTTTGAGGAGAAAATTATTATTTTGTGTCAACTGGGACTATTAATTAATGATTTTTATGTTACATTGCTAAACAACAGAAAAAATGAAGAGATAGATATGCCACATTCAAGGGTCCAGAATAAGTCTCATAAAGATGACAATTCTCTTCAGTGATAATTGTAGTTGAAATCTCCATAGGGAATAAGACTTTAAAATAAACCTGGCAGTGGGGCACCTGGGTGACAGTCGGTTAGAGTCTGCCTTCTGCTCAGGTCATGATCTCAGGGTCCTGGGATCAAGTCCCACATCAGGCTCCACGCTCAGCAGCGAGTCTGCTTCTCCCTCTGCCCCGCCCGCTGCTCATGCACTCATGCCTGAGCGTGCGCGCTCTCTCTGTCAAATAAATAAATAAAATATTTTTTAAAAACCTACTGTAAAACCTTAAGACATAAGAAGAAAATCAAGAGCCCCCAAATAGACCCACATGTATTTGGAAAGCTGGTATATGACAAAGGAGGCATTACCAATGAGTACAGAACGGATAGACTCTTCACTAAATGGTGAGATAGTTGCCTAACAAAATGGAAAACTAAAATAAAAATGTCAATCTTGAACTTCCTATCATGTATACACATATCACATACACATATCATATATACAAATTCCAGGTAGATTAAAGACCTGAATGAGAAAAAGCAAAATTTTTAAAATGTGTAAGATCACATAGAAGAATATCTTTATTCTTTTGCAGTGGAAACTCATGTTACCTAAGACCCCAAAACACAAACCTTAAAGACAAAGATTAAGTTTGACTCTATTAAATATTTTTAGTGAGGTGACAGTCACATTAACCTAAAATTAACCATTTTGAAGTGAACAATTCAGTGGTATTGTCCTTTCCCAGTGTGGTACAACCCCCACCCCATCTCATGCCAAAACATTTCATTACATTTTCAGGAGACTTCCATGCCCATTATGTAGTTATCCCATATTCCCCCTCCTTCCAGCTCCTGGCAACCACCAGTCCTTTCTTTCTCTATGAACGTAACCTGTTCTGGACATTTTACATGAATGAAATCATACACTTTGTGACCTTTGTGTCCAGCTTCTTGTTCTTCGCATACTGTTTTCGAGGTTCATCCAGGCTGTAGCATGAATCAGTATCTCCCTCCTTTGGATGGCTGTTGCATTGTAGGAATACACCACATTTGGTTTATCCATTCATCTGTTAATGGACACGTGCGTTGTTTCCACCTTTTGGCTATGGTGAATAGTGCTGCTATGAACGTGTGCATAGAAATATCTGTTTGACTACCTATTTTAAGGTACTGAAGACTGCAGTTGCCGGGTTATATGGTAATTCTATGTTTAACTTTTTGAGAAACAGTCAAACTGCTTTCCACAGTGGTTGAACCATTTTACATTCCCTCCAGCAGTGTATGCAGGATCTAATTTCTCTACATCCTCGCTAACATTTATGATATATACATATTTTTTTGTGGTTATAGCCACAGCAATGGAATAGACCAACTACCAAAAAAGGGATGACTTGTAGAGACTTAATATTAAACAAAGGAAACCGGATGCAGAATAGTACAGACTGATGATTCCATCCATATAAAGTTCAAAAACAGACAAAATTTATCTATAGTGATAAGTGTCAGAATAGTGGCTACTTTTAGGGGGCTACTGAACAAATAAACAAGAAGGGTAACTTGTTAAAATACTAGAAATGTATTGAAATGATGACATAGTGGGATGTGCGTGTGTGTATGAATATACACACATATATATAATTTACATGGATATATATATGTGACTATGCAGATTCATTGAGAAAGCCACTTAAGATATATGTCCTTTACTGGAAATTATATCTCAATATTAAAAACTAATTAAATGGGGCACCTGAGTGGCTCAGTTGGTTAAGCATCTGCCTTCGGCTCAGGTCAGGATCTGAGGGTCCTGGGATCAAACCCCACATGGGGTTCTCTGCTCAGCAGGGAGTCTGCTTCTCCTTCTCCGTCTACCTCTGTTCCTCCCCCTGCTT
>NC_138373.1:24663391-24720857 GCF_054177405.1 Leptonychotes weddellii
GGGTCAGAGGGTGAAGCAGACTCCCTGCCAAGCAGGGAGCCGGATGCGGGACTCGATCCCGGGACTCTAGGATCATGACCCGAGCCGAAGGCAGTCGCTTAACCAACTGAGCCACCCAGGCGCCCCAAGAGTCAAACATTTCTATAAACCCTTAAAAAGGTCAGAGACCCTCAGCACTGCGTTCACACTGCCCAAAAGACAAAATATCCTGGAACTAGGTTCTTTATACCCTGTAGAACAGTTTCTCAACTTGATATACTTGCTATTTTGGGCCAGATAATTCTCTGTTGTGGGAACTGTGAAACGTAGGAGGTCTAGCAGCACCCGTGGCGTCTACCCACTAGATGCCCATAGCACCTCCCCAGTCCCCAGGTTGTGATGGCCAAAAATGTCTCCAGACATTGCCAAATAACCCCTGGGTGTCGTGTTGCCAGATAAAACACAGAACTTCCAGTTAAATATACATTTCAGATAAACAGCAAAGCATTTGTAGTCATATACCCCAAATGCAAACTTTGGGACATATTTAGACTAAAAAATTATTCATTGTCTATCTAAAATTCACATTTACCTGGGTGTCCTTTATTTTTCTTTGCTAAATCTGACAACCCTACCTGGAGGGCAAACTCATCCCCAGCTGAGAACCATTGCCCTTGATCTTAATTCCCACCCTGCACCTTCTCCCTTCTTCCTTCTCCACCAGCTTGAGATTTAATGGTTTTTATTACACTAGCAAAATCAAAGAAATCCATTTTCTTAAATTTCTGGAGCTTTCTGTGCATGAATATAATTAATGCCAACGTCAGCACCCATTTACACAGAACTCAACCAACAAGTATTTCTTGGACCCCTTTGGGCAAGGCATTGGGCTGGGGGGATGGAGAACAAATCTAAAACAGTCTTTAACTTCGATGAGCTTCAGTTTCATTGGGAGAAAAAAATAATATACATGAGATGACTTACAATACACAATAATATATTAAGCTTTTATAAATGCTCTGAGAATCAGAAGAGAAGAACTATAGGCTTAGTCAGAACAGGCAGAGATGGCCTTAGGCCAAGGTGTCTGGGGCTGGGCTTTGAACACCAATGGTAAAACATAGAGTAGGTACTCGGTTCAATAATTATTTGTTAAATAAATGGATAAATGGAAAGGGTGCCTGGGTGGCTCAGTTGGTTAAGCGTCTGACTCTTGATCTCAGCTCTGGTCTTGATCTCAGGGTCGTGGGTTCAAGCCCTACAGTGGGGTCCATGCTGGGCTTGGAGCCTACTTTAAAAAAAAAAAAAAAGGATAGATGGATGAATGAGTAATAGGTACCATAGTGAATTATTCTTAGTTCCCCACCACCATGTGTTGTATCCATGGCCCTTCCCTAGCCCCAGCAGCTCAGGGGAAAGAAGACACCGTGAAAAAGCACAGATAGCCCAGAAATCAGTCAATCATTAGCTCCTGGATTTCAAAACGGACTTTGGCAACTCCTCATGGAAGGATGACTTTTAAATACCTCTTAACAGTCCAGTGATTTACCTCTGAGAATCAGAAGTAAAGTCCCAAAGGGCTCAGGGCATAAATTCTGGCAATGATTAATACATTTTTGGAGAATCAATGAAAGACTCACATTACCTTACCCTGGGAGGTAGACAGATAGAAGGTGAAATGGAAGGGGGAGACAGAGCAGAGAGGTCCGAGGGGGCTGGAAACAGAGAGACACCATCTGGGGAGGAGTTGAATGAGCATGGAAGGGCTCTGGAGTGAGCACCGGACCTCACCAGCAAGAAGGAGCTAGGTCAGTGTTCAAAGATGGTGCAGATGACTGCCTAAGCCAACACCCGCCTTGATCCACATGCAGGATCTACATGGCAGTTCTTGCCTGCGAGCTCATTTTCCAGCAAGACGGACATGTCTGTGGCTCCGACATGGCCCAGCCCTCTAAGTTACCCCATGTGCACAAGCCCTATTTTCCTTAACCCTGGGGGAAAAACAGAAGGGAGAGCCTTCAGAGCCTATACTGACCAGAGCCAGCACAGGAATGAATACTAACCAAGCCCCCACCCCCACCCCCAAAAGTGGATTTATGAGCAGAATTTGAATATAAAAAAAAGAGGCAAAGATACAATATCCTAAGAGGGGACACATGAGCAAATGTCAGGCATTCTTACAGGACCATGAAGAAACCAGTCTATGGCAGAGGCAGGCAGAGTAAAGAGGAATAAAGAAATTGTTGATTTTCACTTTTGACATTTGTGAGTAGGGTTCATCATTCTCTCTCCACATTTGCAGTTAAAAATTGCCTCCTCGAGCCTTCACCTTACAAATGACTATTTTATATACTTCCTTTTTTTCCTTGTGAGTTTTTCATTTTTTCAGGTGAAAGCATCATTGCTCCAAACTGTTGAGAAATGACTCAAGATGTATATATCGCTTTTTTATAATTTCTCCCAGAGGGTAAAATAAACCGCTCGCAATCATTAACTCTATTCAAAATTTTCACACATCATCTACAGGAAATTCTCTAACGCTACTCTCACAAGTTCGTTATTGGCCCAAAGCCTGGCATTCATGGTTAATTTTCCTATTATTTATCATTATGGAGTAAAAACAGTCTGCAAAAATGTGACAGATTATAATTTCTGCCTGGTGGGTTTATATCTTACTGTTTAGTATATTAACGTAATATTTCATGTTTCTTTATTAAGATCTCTAAGTATTATTAAAGCATTTTCTCTGGCATTCAACCCCCAGCATAAACTGATTTTCCCCCCCACTTTCTTTTAGTAGCAAAAAAATAAAACAAAGTGGCCAAAATGTACAAGAACCTATATATATATACATATATATACTGACACACCTTTTTTTTTTGGTATGAACATTCTCCTGATTTTCAATTTGGAAGCCTCTTATTAAAGAAATCAAGTGAATGGGGAATATTTTCACTTTGGTTTAGTCATTTTTATTTCAATTTTCCAGTTTACAACTCTTACACAGAAGATACGCAGATAGAATGATACATGAAAATTTAACAAACCTGAACTTTATGTGTAACTTAATTCCATTTGATCAATCCCCATTCAAATTCTAGAATTAAAAGGCATGCGTTGTGTACCAGGAAGGGAATTCTGTCTTCCATACTCCCAAGTTCACTTCCTGATGGCTACTTACTATTCCTATTATACCCACAACAGTCTTTTTTTTTTAAATTTTAATTCCAGGTAGTTAACATACAGTGTTATATTAGTTTCAGGTGTACAATATAGTGATTCGACACTTCCATACACCACCCAGTCCTCATCACGACAAGTGCACTCCTTAATCCCCATTACCTGTTTCACCCACCGCCCCTCTGGAAACCATCAGTGTGATCTCTATAGTTAAGAGTCTGTTTCTCGGGCGCCTGGGTGGCTCAGTCGTTAAGCATCTGCCTTCGGCTCGGGTCATGATCCCAGGATCCTGGGATCGAGCCCCGCATCGGGCTCCCTGCTCTGCAGGAAGTCTGCTTCTCCCTCTCCCACTCCCCCTGCTTGTGTCCCCTCTCTCACTGTGTCTCTCTCTGTCAAATAAATAAATAAAATCTTAAAAAAAAAAAGAGTCTGTTTCTTCATGTCTCTCTCTCTCTTATGCCCACAACAGTTCGATTCTTTTTTAAAAAATTTATTTATTTATTTAAAAAATTATTTATTTGAGAGAGAGAGAGCATGCGCATGCGGGGACGGGAAGAGGGAGAGTCCCAAGCAGACTCCCCGCAGAGCTTGGACCCAATGCTGGACTCGTTCCCAGGACCCATGAGACCATGACCTGAGCCGAAACCACAAGTTAGATGCTCAACCTACTGAGCCACACAGACGCCCCCACAACAGTTTGATTCTAATACTGAAACAACAGAAAGGAACCTAAAATGAAGCTGCAGTAAATACAGCAAGAGAAGCCACAGAAAAGATCTATGTGACCTTGAGGCAGGTGAGTATATACATTCATAAACAGGATAGACGTACAAATGTTTGCTGAACTCAACTCCAAACAAGGCAACACATTTTTCAAACGCATATTCTCAGTTGAGAATGAACACATTCTTATGGGATGTGTTCAGGGAAATCTATTTCAGTCAAGACAGTAGGAAAGAATTTAAATCACAAAAGAAGAAAATAGCGGACTCCAGACCAAAGGAGCCATGTCAGCACTAAATGGTGGAAAAAGTAGCCTTCGTAACTTGAAGTTCAAGTTTGCCTCCACGGTATTAGTGAGAGGAATCTTAATACTGCAATTTTTTTCTTACTTTTGCTTAAAAAGAAAGGCTTTTGAGAACCCAGTTGGGGAAAATTTCAATTCTAAATTTTCAGCTTTATAAGAGCATGTACATTTGTACATACATAGGAAGTAAGCCAAATATTTGGAAAGAATTCAGTGACAACACATATAAACAGATAAGGACAACTTGTATCTCAATCCAAAGTAAGGGCATAAATTTCATATTTCCAATAAAGATGATTAGGGAAGATTATAGGATGTAAATCTCATTTCCTTTACATATTTCCCAGAATATTCATACCACCAATAACACAATATGGGCAGAGTCATTTGCTGTACTTTCTTTTTTTTAAGATTTTTATTTATTTGACAGAGAATGAGCACTAGCAGGGGGAGTGGCAGGCAGAGGGAGAGCAGAGAGCCCGTTGAGCCCTTAACCATCTCAGCTCCAAAAGGTCTTGCAGTCTAACTGGAATCCATTCTCAGCCCCCAACATTCACAGAATTCACAACATGCATATTCCATCTACTGTCAAGCTAAAGTGAACATGCAGTCAGTTATTTGGCAATTGTCTGGTTATCTGGCTGAACTTCTTTTCAGGTTATATAGATTTGTGGTCCTAATAGAGAGGCTGCAGATTAAGGGTGGATGACCACCTACACGATATGATTTCGGGGATCCCAGAAAGTAATGTTCAGTGTAATTCTGTAACAGTTATGAGCTGGTGATCCTTGCCCATAGACAACCACAATGCATGAACCACAAACTATGAAATATTAACGTATATAAACAAGGGGGTATTGGTCAGTGTTCTCCAGAGAAACAGAACCAAGAGGATGCACATATTTATATTGGTATATATATATATATATATATATATATACAGAGGATGTACATGTATATATATATGTATGTAAAGAGAGAGAGATTTATTATAAGGAGTTAGTTCACAGATTATGGAGGCAAGTCCCTCTACCAGGTGACTTGGAGGCTGGAGACCCAGGAGAGCTGATGGTGTGTCCCCATCTGAAGGCCAGCAGCCTCGAAACCCAGAAAGACCTAATGTTTCCATTTGAGTCCAAAGGCAGGAAAAAAGCCAGTGTCCCAGTTTGAAGGCAGTCAGGCAGGAAGAATTTTTTCTTACTTGGGGGACATCAGCCTTTTTTCTTCTACTCAGGCTTTCAATTGATTAGATGAGGCCCATGCACTTTAGGGAGGGGATTCGGCTTGACTGATTCTATCGATTTAAATGCTGACCTCACCCCAAAAACACCCTCAGAGAAACACCCAGAATGTTCAACCAAATATCTAGACCTCCCAGGACCCAGTCGACCCATAAAATTAACTATTACAAAAGGTGTCTCAGTCATTCAGAGAGAGTCCCGCTACCATAATTCCACCTAGTCTCAAAAACAAACAATCCGGCCTTGTAGAGGTGTGAAGAGGTGCCTTTCTGAGGGACATGTGCAAGCTGGGCCACGGGGAACCAAAGCCCACAAGTCATAAACATGCCTAAGAAAACATAACTGTCTGAGGCTGGGGTTGGAATAGGTAAAGGTCTGGGCTGTGCTGAGCTTAAGACGGAAGGACAGCTGCCTGCATATGGGGATGAAAATGAAAGTGAAAATAGTCCAGGGGCACCTGGGTGGCTCAGTCAGTGTCTGCCTTTGGCTCAGGTCATGATCCCAGGGTCCTGGGATCAAACCCCCCACACCCTGTTCCCAGTCAGGCTCCCTGCTCAGCGGGGAGTCTGCTTCTCCCTCTCCCTCTGCTCCTCCCCCCTGCTCCCTCTCTCTCTCTCTCAAATAAATAAACAACAATCTTTAAAAAAATAAAGTGAGATCAGTGCAGATTTCTCAGCACCGGAAAAAAACAACAGATGAGAAATCCACAACTACATTACTTCATTTAACACTGTCAGCAGAGTTTCCACTGTGTGCTGGACACTTCAGATACAAATAGAAATAAATATATTCTTCCGGGCGCCTGGGTGGCTCAGTTGATTAAGCGACTGCCTTCAGCTCAGGTCATGATCCTGGAGTCCCGGGATCGAGTCCCGCATGGGGCTCCCTGCTCAGCAGGGAGCCTGCTTCTCCCTCTGACCCTCCTCCCTCTCATGCTCTCTGTCTCTCATTCTCTGTCTCACAAATAAATAAAATCTAAAAAAAAAAGAAATATATTCTTCCCTCCAGAAGCTCATGGTCTGGTAGGGAACACAAATATGCAAATAGATCATGACCACCCATTATGGAAAGTTCACAATACATTGTGATGATCATTGCTCGGCTGGTTCTGAGCCAGTGGGAAGTGGACGGCATAACAGAAAGAGTATCAGAAGACTTCTGCCAAAAATACATCCTCTTCTCTCCACCCCTTCCCCCCCCAGCAATAGTTCCTGAAATTCTGTCCGTAGATTTGTGCTAGCAATTAAAAAAAAAACAACAACAAAACTCAGAAAGGCTCTCATCCACATCTCAGTAAATTAGTTTAATAAACTACTTCTCCACATCTAGCTGAAATCAGCCACATGAAGAGAATGGGAGTTTTGAGAGGCAAGGATAGGAAACAAGAACTAATTTCGAAGACACAGCGTTACAGCCTGAGAGATGGCAGGGAAAGGGCACCCAGTGGAAAGAGAGCAGCTTTGAAAAGAAAATGGGCAATGCAAGGTCGAAGTCTTCGGGCACAAGAATCCATTAAGCTCCTAATACTTTCAGAAGATGAACCTGATTGCAAACGGAAGCTGCCTCCGGAATGTTTACTCACTTCAAAACTCTCCCTTAGAGCTGATCTAAAAGCACGGCTGCCATGTCACTTCAATGCTCTGGTCCCTAACCTCATCACAATGATTCTGTCCTGGAGTGTCTGGGTGGTGGTCATGGTTGAGGGGAGAGGTCGAAGGACGGAAGTGGGTTTGATGTGGCCATTCGACAGAGAAAGAAGACTATGTGGATGAATTAAAGATTCATTTAAGGAAAGACAGACTTACAGAGGGGAAGGGAACTAGGAAAAGAAAAGCTCTGAACCGATATACACCCAGAATGTTACTCAATTATTAATTCCTCTCTTCTGTTCACTGGGTTGACTACTGTTCACAGCTCTTCCTATTACCTTTAAACTCCAAGTACATACTTGATCTTTGAACTCTAGATTTCCCCTTCCACTTAGTGGCCATTGACAGTATTAAAAGGACGTTTCTCAACTTTTTTTTTTTTAAGTAGACTCCATGCCCTGTGTGGAGCCCAACATGGGGTTTGAACTCACAACCCTGAGATCAAGACCTGAGCTGAGATCAAGAGTCAGATGCTGGGGGGTGCCTGGGTGGCTCAGTTGGTTGGGCAACGGCCTTCGGCTCAGGTCATGATCCTGGAGTCCCGGGATCAAGTCCTGCGTCGCGTCGGGCTCCCTGCTCAGCGGGGAGTCTGCTTCTCCCTCTGACCCTCCCCCTCTCATGCTCTCTCTGTCTCATTCTTTCTCTCTCAAATAAATAAATAAAATCTTAAAAAAAAAAAGTCAGATGCTTACCCAGCTGAGCCACCCAGGCGCCCCTTTCAATAGTTTTTAAATTGCATTTTCTGTGATTTGTTTCCTTTAGATTCCAAACATTATGGGTAAAACTAGATTGAATGTGGCCAATGCAAAGTCTAAATCTTCAGGCACAAAAATCTACTAACGTTCTAATACTTTCAGAAGATGAACCTAATTTCCAAATGAAAGCTGCCTCCAGAATATGTTACATGTGTTCTGGATAGAATTTGTTTTGGCACATGCTCTGTAGAAATTCATGTAAAATTCCACTGAACTAAATAAAAGTAAATTGCCCACACAGGGAAAAATATTTTTTGAAAGCTTCGAACAAATTCTAGGGGATGACAATCCTTGGAAGAAGAACAGTAAACAAAGTATCAAGCAATGATACATGAGTTAGAAATTGTAGTTCTGGGTAATGTACCTCAATCGAAGAGACTACCTGCCTTTAATTTGGTTGGTTGTGGTTAACATAGTTGATCTGGGGTCCTATTTAGATAGAACCTCAAATACCAAAGTTAAATCTCTTTATCTACAGATTTTACTGTGAGAGAAATGAAATACATTTTTCTTCAAAGTATTAAAGAACCAAAATTATAATTATTAATGAAGTCCTAGAATGTGAAAATGTTTTCCTCTTTGAACTATACCCAAATCTATACCTTCTGGTCATGAAACCGTTTTTATTTTGGTCCCAAAAGCATCCATACAAATGAGAAAAAGTTTTCCTGAAACATCCTTCATTTGTATGACCCCCTAAAGGCCAAATTCACTAACTGTATAGTGGGTAAATAATTAATTGCTTTGGGGGCACCTTTGTGGCTCAGTCAGTTAAGCATCTGACTCTTGATTTCGGCTCAGGTCATGATCTCAGGGTCGTGATATCGAGCCCTGCGTTGGGCTCAGCGCTCGGCGGAAGTCTGCTTGAGATCCTCTCTCCCTCTCCCTCTGCCCCTCCCCCACCCCCTCTGTCAAATAAATAAATAAATCTTTAGGGAAAAAAAAATCAATTACTTTGTCTACCGAATCACCTACTGCACAGAATCCAAGGAAAATATTTTCGCATGCTTCTCTCAAACTTGGTATTGGAACATTTTAAACATATGCAGACTCTCACATTGCCTAATTCTGCCTCACCCAACTATGATATAGATAAAAGGTAAAGTAATCACTTTTATTAATTTTCCTACAAATGAAAAAGACCGAGAAGTTGCAGATCATGCATGATTTTTTTTTTTTTTTTTTAGCTGGCTAGGAGCATTTACATTATCCAAAGTTGAGGAATGGTTGATGGAAATGTCCCTCTATGTTAGAACTTAAAGGCCTTTTCTTGGCTTTGTCTTTCAAGATCTCATCTCATCTCATCTGATCCTCCATCCCCATTCCACTTTACAGACCTTTAGTCTTGTGACTTTCCATCCTTCAGGACCCAGCTTAGGCATCTCCTCCAGGAAGCCTTTCTTGATTACCCAAAGCACCATAAATTTCAAAGTACCTACTCCTTATGCCACTAACCTATGGCTGGGTGGTTTTGCTTGGGTAACATCCATGCTTTCCATCGACCACTTATCACAGGCACTGCTCAAGCAGTGAATGATGAATTGGACTAAATGTCCTGAGAACTTGCTTATCAATGTTTTTACTTCTATTCCCAAGTGGACCATGATTCTTTCCACACAGTTATCATCATGTTGTTTATCTTCTTTATATCCCTACACTGGCCATTTAATAACATTTGTTGATTATTTACATAAAGGCTAGGGTTATGGTTATTTTATTTGTTACGGTTATACTGGTGGATGATAAAAATGGTCACATCCATTTGTGTGGAAGGAAAGATCTCCCCTGGATTGAGAAATTGTTTCTAAGTTATCTAAGTATGAGGCCTATTTCCGAGCCTGTAAATGGAAACCAGGCATCCAATAAGATGGGACTGGGGCACTCTTAATTGTAATGGTAGCAGGGCCAAGAAGACAGCCTCCCTGGTGGTGGTGGTCAATGGTGTTATCAGTGACAATCAGGGAGTCAGAAAAAAGGAATGCTGGGAGATGCTATTTGAGCCACAGGGTAGCTTGCCCAAAAGCCTGGACCTAGGACAGGATTTGTGATCCCTGAGTTCAAGCTAACTCATGAGAAGATCAGAATTCGGCATCCTGTAAGCCTTTTTTAAAAAAATGCTTTTGAAACAGAGGATCATAGGAGACGAGAGGAAAAAATAAAACAAGACGAAATCAGAGAGGGAGACAAACCATAAGAGACTCTTAATCATAGGAAGAAACCTGAGGGTTGCTGGAGGGGAAAGGGGTGGGGAGAGGGGATAACTGGGTGATGGACATGAAGGAGGGCACGTGATGTGATGAGCACTGGGTATTATAAAAGACTGATGAATCACTGACATCTACCTCTGAAACCAGTAATACATTAAATGTTAATTGAATTTAAATTTTTAAAAAATGTTTAAAATTTTTCTAAAAATGCTTTTGACATTTCTCAAATTCCCCTTTCAAATTTCCCTTTTGTTTTCTACGTATTAGGTAGAGTTGTTTTTGAAAATCCAGTCTGTCTCAACTCTTTTAAGGGAAATGAATGACAGGTTTTTGCCTTTGCCTGAGGAAGCACAGGGGCCAGAAGAACATGGTGAAGCAACACGCAACCAAGTTAAAGACACCTTACGGAATAGGAAAATCTGGAGGAAGGGTGGGGGCCCCCTGCTCAGTTCCAAACCCGGGAAGGTTCAGAGTGCGTTTTATCAAGATTGGCAGCATTTTAAAATTTTGACAAACGTTGTGTTACTTGGAATACCTTCCATTTCTCACACGAAAACACAAAAGTACTACTGCATAAATATCATAAGTATATTACTTGCAAAAATGTGGAGAATACATGTTATATATTCTCTACAGCACAGAGCAACACATGATCAGGTAAAGATTTATGAAGATTTGCTCGTTTATGAACAATAAGCCTTTTTCCCCTTGACAGTATAAACAAGGTCTGTTTTCCCAATGACTTTGATACAAAAGGCAAACACTGCTCTTCCATCCTAAAAGTAATGTTGAAGTTCATCTAAGAGATTGCCAGATAGTACTTTCGCATAGTTACTCAAGATACACTTTTCTATTTTTTAAATTTTTTTATATTTATTTTTATTTTTTTTTAAGGATACACTTTTTTAATGACCAAATTTGTCTTAGGTATTATGAAATAGCTTTTCCGTTGCATTAGCGACTTTCAAAACAATGTAGGTAACAAATTATTTTAGAGGCTATCTAGAAATTTCCTATTGTCCCAATAATGTGAAATATTTTAATACCAATTAAATTCAAATAAATCACATACTTAGACATTATATACTTACGAGCTACATAAATTCATATTATGAATTATGTGCATAAAAAATTTAAGGATACATTCTTAAATTAATCTTAAATACAAATGCGCAAGATGAATGTATTACTAACATTTCAGTGCTTCCCATCTTAAAATTTGTACAAGACTCCACTGGAAGCAGTAGCATGGTGGTACAATTCTTAGGTGAAGTTTGCTGAAACTTCTTGAGATAGTCATATCATTTTTAGACCCCCTGGTTTTGAGGTTAGACAAACTGAGTAAATCTGAAAGTCTGGATCAAGATTCTCATGTCTAGCTTAAAGATTACTGATAAAGATTTATTGGAAAGCATTGTTTTTGTTTTTGTTTTTTAAGTAGGCTCCGCACCCATCGTGGGGCCCAACTCGGGGCTCAAACTCATGACCGGGCGATCAAGACCTGAGCCAAGATCAAGAATCAGATGCCCAAACAACTGAGCCACCCGGGCACCCTTGGATAGCATTGATTTTTAAAAATATAACCTCAATGTGAAATTTGGGGTAACTCTGTTCCCTATAAATCTAAGGAACAGAGTTTTTCCTTCCAGAGGAAGATAAATTGTTCATTTTCTTAGAAACTTCACTCAATATATGTCTTAAAGAAGCCAGAAATTTTGTAAATTTCCTATGTCTAGAAAATGGGGTCCTTCAGTCAATTGAATAGGCTCAAAACTAGAACACGTTAACTAAAAAGTGCTTAACTTCGAAATTACAAAAGTAGAAGATATCTGCAAAATACATTCCATACAGGAAACGCCAATCAGAGACAATTATTTTTTTTGATGGGCATAAAATGTACTTCAGGAACCCAGTGTCAGTGTCACAATAGATTATTATATAAAGTATTTCAAGGAAAAAAAATTCGGTTATTCAATCTTCTCCTCGATTGAGCTCTATGTAAATAGAAATTTACTCAAAGGACTACTTTTGGTATAAAAGTTAAACTGACCGAAAAGTGTTTGGGGGGGATAACCTGAGATTTTAGATGTGAAATGTAAATGATCAAAACAGGTTCTTTAAATCGACCAGCATTAAAATATCAGCATAGAAATCGGAATTACCGCAAAATGCCATGGTGTCGCTGTTACCAGTATTAACCAAAGAATTAGAGGAGTAAAAATATTAGAGAAGTGAGACTTTCAGGCCAGAATGGGGAAAAAAAAGGTTTGGATAAAATTTGAAGTATTCCTGGATAATGAAACAACAGAGTCTATGCAAGAGTCGTTCTCCAAAATGGAGCACATAACTGATAAATAGACTCTCTTATCGGCAGGCAATCCACTGCATTAAAAAAAGAAGAAGAGGGCGCCTGGGTGGCTCAGACGGTTAAGCGTCTGCCTTCGGCTCAGGTCATGATCCCAGGGTCCTGGGATCGAGTCCCGCATCGGGCTCCCTGCTCCTTGGGAGCCTGCTTCTCCCTCTGCTTCTCTCTCTCTCTCTGTCTCTCATGAATAAATAAATAAAATCTTTAAAAAAAAAAAAAAAAAAAGAAGAAAGAAAGAAAGAAAAAGAAAATTGTCATTGTCAGGGAGTCCTTGGCTTCTCATTTCTCGGGGGGCCTTTCAAGCACACTGGCCTCCTTTACGTGAAGGAAGGCGAAAGCCGACTGGAATGTGCCATCGCCACTCTGTTGTGAAAAGCAAAGGAAGGTGGCCCACAGAAAAGCACAGAGTCCAGTGTAAGCTGTCCTCCAGTGAACAGGAACCAGGCCGAAGTTGGTCAGCTGTAACAGAAAGAAAGAGTGCGCTAGGGTTCCCTGCCAACCACAGCCATCAATTACCATTCTGAGTAGTTCTAGAAACTCACCTGCGCAAAAGGCCAGTACATCAGACCGCTCTGGAATACAGAAAAACTCGATGAGAACGCCTTTTATTTTATTTTATTTTATTTTATTTTTAAAGATTGTATTTATTTATTTGACAGAGAGAGACACAGCGAGAGAGGGAACGCAAGCAGGGGGAGCGGGAGAGGGAGAAGCAGGCTTCCCGCCGAGCAGGGAGCCCGATGTGAGGCTCGATCCCAGGACCCTGGGATCATGACCCGAGCCAAAGGCAGACACTTAATGACTGAGCCACCCAGGCGCCCCTAGAATGCCTTTTAATCACACACACAGAAACAATCCCAGAGATTAAGAAATACCAGGCAGATAGAATGCAGAGGCGGGATTGTATTTCAGACTAAGCCGATTAAATCAGACTCCTTAAAGCTCTCCAATAGAAGAGGGTGGGAGCAGTGCAACGAGCTTTGAGGTGAGAGGCAATTATAGTAGTCATATTACAGGTCCAGAATGAAAAGGCTACCAAAATCAGCACCATTTCTGTTAAACAGCTGCTTTCAAAATAACAGCATCTATGTGTACACTGTGGTTTTCCTGTTAGCCCAAGCAAAAGCTACAGGAATATATTTATAAAAGGATCATCAGTAAAGTTTTAAATTTATCATTCTTCATGGAATGATTTGTTAATAATATGTTCTGCTGGGGGGTGTCCGGGTGGCTCATCAGTTAACTGCCTTTGGCTCGGGTCATGATCCCAGGGTTCTGGGATCAAGCCCTGCATGGTTGTAGGGCTCCCTGCTCAGCAGGCAGTCTGCTTCTCCCTCTCCCTCTGCCCCTCCCCCCCTCCCCGCTTGTTTCCCCCCCTCAAATAAATAAATAAAATCTTTTTAAAAAGTAATAATAATATCTTCTACTATTTCAAGCAATAAGAGCCAGAGGTGACTCTAATTTTATCTAAAATGTTTGATTTTTTTTATTAAAAAAAGATTTAAGGCAAATAATATATTCTATATTTCTTGCTATAGATTAAGTTTAGCTGACATTCTTATGGATTACAAAATGCCCCCAAAAAAGGGAATGCTTTGTTGTTGTTGTTGTTGTTTGGGGGAGGGAGAACAGAACTGTATTCTTCAAAAATATTAGTGTTGGGGCGCCTGGGTGGCTCAGTTGGTTAAGCGACTGCCTTCGGCTCAGGTCATGATCCTGGAGTCCCAGGATCGAGTCCCACATCGGGCTCCCTGCTTAGCTGGGAGTCTGCTTCTCCCTCTGACCCTCACCCCTCTCATTCTCTCTCTGTCATCTCTCTCTCTCAAAAATAAATAAAATTAAAAAAAAATATATTAGTGTTATAATAGGTAAAAGAAGGCTGAGGAAAAGTTCCCAATTAATGGAGACTAAAGAGACATGGCAACTAGGGCGCCTGGGTGGCTCAGTTGGTTAAGCGACTGCCTTCGGCTCAGGTCATGATCCTGGAGTCCCAGGATTGAGTCCCGCATCGGGCTCCCTGCTCGGCAGGGAGCCTGCTTCTCCCTCTGACCCTCCCCCCTCTCATGTGCTCTCTGTCTCTCTCATTCTCTCTGTCTCAGATAAATAAATAAAATCTTTTAAAAAAAAAAAAGAGACATGGCAACTAAATACACTACCTGACCCTAGACTGGATCCTGTACTAAAAGAAACAGAAATGCTATAAAGACCATCAGAGAGTCGATTGACAAACATGGCAGAAGGATAGTGGATGAGCTGAAAGGCTCATTACCATTGTTAAATGTATTGAAGTTGCTAACTCTGCTGTAGTTACATAAAATAACTTATTTATTCTTAGAAAATAGAACTTAAGTATCTAAGGGTAAAGGGTAATTCTGTGTGCAACTTACTCTCCAATGCTTCAAAGAAACAGACAGAAAGATGGATGGATATAGACAGATCAAGCCAGGAAATAATAAAACAAATGGGCAAAATATTAACTATGGGTGACTATGGGTAAAGGGTATTCTTTGAACTATTCTTGTTACTTTTCCATCAGTTTGAAATTATTTCCAAATTAAAGTTTTCAAAAACTATAAAGGAGATGAATGTAATTATCAGATAAATTTCTAAGAGGTAACATACCTGAGTCCCCTTACCATAGCTGGTGGAAAGAGACAGAAATTGCATGCCTTCTGCACAAAAACAAACCAATCAAAAACTCAAATAGTACCTACATGTCAACAACAAATAAACTAGGCATGTCCTTTCTACCTTCATCCAAAGAAGTTGGATCGGGCAGGGGAACTGAAGGACCCCATTTTCTAGACATAGGAAATTTACAAAATTTCTGGCTTCTTAAAGACATATATTGAGTGAAGTTTCTAAGAAAAAAAAAGCTATTCTACTCTTACAAATCCTTTGGGCTACAAGAAAGCCTTTTGTGACAGATTCTTTTTGGCTGCTTCTTGTTTTCGGACACCTACAGTTTGTGCTCTTGGTTTCATTGATCAAGTTGACTCAAGAACCTGGTTTTAACCCAGTTTCTTCCATATCTAATATCCCTAGCTCTGGGCTCTCCTCTGTGCACTTGGAAATCTCCCTTTAGATCTTCTATTTTTTTTTTTAAGATTTTATATATTTATTTGAGAGAAAAAGAGAGCGAGAGAGAGCACAAGAAGTGGGGAGGGGCAGAGGGAGAGGGATAAGCAGACTCTCTGCTGAGCAGGTAGCCCAATGCCAGACTCGATCCCAGGACCCTGGGATCATGACCCAAGCCAAAGTTAGATGCTTAACTGACTGAGCCACCCAGGTGCCCCTCCCTTTGGATATTCTAAAGGTATCTAGAATTCAACATTTCTCAAACTGAACTCATTTTTTTTTTTCCAATCAGCTCGCTATGTCATATCTCAAGTGACGGGCCACCACTCACGCAGTTACTCAAACCAGAAACCTGTGGGTCATCCTAGATGTGTCCTTGCCCATTACCCCAATCACCAATCATTCACCCAGAGCTACCAATTCTACCTCCTAAATAGCTCTCCAATCATTCCTATTCCCATTCCCTGTTTTTTTTTTTAAAGATTTTATTTATTTATCCATTTGAGAGAGAGAATGAGAGAGAGAGAATGAGATGGGGGAGGGTCAGAGGGAGAAGCAGACCGCCAGCTAAGCAGGGAGCCCGATGTGGGACTCGATCCCGGGACTCCAGGATCGTGACCTGAGCCGAAGGCAGCCGCCCAACCAACTGAGCCACCCAGGCGCCCCCCATTCCCTGTTTCTTATGTGAACTTGGTTACAATAACTCTCTAGCTGGTTTCTCCTGGCACCATTACTGACATTCAGGATCCTTGGCATGCGTTCAACACCCAACAAAGGTGGCCTATGTGTCTTCATTAAGGGAGGAGAATCTGAAGCATCTGCCAGTCCCTGCTTAAAGCCCGTTTCTTCCCCAATTCTGCTCGCTTGCTCTTTTTTTTAAATTTTTTTAAAGATTTTTATTTATTTATTGAGAGAGAGAATGATAGAGAGAGAGCATGAGAGGGAGGAGGGTCAGAGGGAGAAGCAGACTCCCCGCTGAGCAGGGAGCCCGATGCTGGACTTGATCCCGGGACTCCAGGATCACGACCTGAGCTGAAGGCAGTCGCTTAACCAACTGAGCCACCCAGGCACCCCGCTTGCTCTTTTTTTAATGTTAAATGTCTACACCTCCACAGGATCCATGACACAATGGGAAAACTTATTCCTTTTTCCAAACTAAAGTAGAAGAAAATTACATTTGGATGTCGCAATGGGCTCACAATTTCTGCCCCAAGAGAAGTAACAAGTTCCGAATACTCTTTCCCCTGAAAAGGAAGAAGGACTGTCCCTGAGCATGTGGCTTCCACACTCCCTATCATCTGCCTCCAACCATCAAGTGGGCAATGCTGATTCTGGGGCTCAGTGTCACTCAATAGAAAATGCCAAAAACAGTACGGGCAATAGCCGGCGTGGCTTGGGAATTAAGTACACGTGAAGCCCAAGGCCAGTCTGTGTATATTGGGCAATCCTGAAAAGTCACTTCACTGGGATTAGTAAAATCAAGCATCCTCTAGGCCAGAAATGGAAAGCACCCCTGATTTTGCCAGGCTTTACGGATACTGCTCAATAAATCTTCATTGAATAAGCTAATAAATATTTGTTGGACAGGGGTGTGTATATTTGCATTGAGCCAACAGTACAACAGGTGACTTACTTTAAGCCTGGACATAATCTTGGGAAACATTATCCTTCACAAGGACTCAGCAGAATGTACACCTGGGAACATTGGCTCCAGAGTGATTCCATTCATCACTCAACGTTCTACTTTTCCTATTCTGCAATAACCTCTTTGGCTCCAAAATGCACTAAATAAACTGTAATCACTAATAAGAGTAAATTTAAAAAACAGGAATCATTGCGAACATTGACTAAAACTCAGACACTCGTGTATAGACGCTCCTAACGTATAGACACTCTTAAAGCTGCTTCTCATTTCCCTTTCGAAACAAATTTAAGATCTTGCAGTCAAAATACTATAGCCTTGGGGCGCCTGGGTGGCTCAGTCGCTAAGCGGCTACCTTCAGCTCAGGTCATGGTCCCAGGGTCCTGGGATCGAGCCCCGCATTGGGCTCCCTGCTCGGCGGGAAGCCTGCTTCTCCCTCTCCCATTCCCCCTGCTTGCGTTCCCTCTCTCGCTGTGTCTCTCTCTGTCAAATAAGTAAATAAAATCTTCAAAAAAAAAATACTATACCCTTGTGCCAACCAACTGGAGCCCTAACTTAAGAATAGTTTTCTTAAAATGTATTTAATGTTACAAATATACTAAAAGATCTTGGTTACCTTTTCAAAAGTCTGTCTTACCTTGTACGTATTCCAAAATTTCTGTTTCAGGTCCAAAAATATGTCATCCTTTTCCTGGAGAATACTCATACCTATTTGTAAAAACACACACCACAGGAATTTTGCAAGATTCAGTAGGAAGAAAACTGTATAACAGTTCAAGTTTTCTCTTCTAATATGCAGAGTACCCACCAGTATCTCTCATTCATTATGTCCCTTCTAACCTAACAGTGAAAACATGACTTCCATTCTCAAACTAGATAAATCTTTTTTAAAAATAAATAGAATTTTTAAAAACTAGATAAATCTTAAAGGAATGATAAATATGAAGTGAAAATAGCAGTATAAAAGTGATAGCAGAAAGATATATATATATAAATTGTATTATATATATATATAAATTGTAAGAGAATTCACAGCATTCAGATAGCAGGACAATCAGTGACTTTTCTTCTCTGCCTTCCAAACTTTTTGTAAAATGTTTAAAAATCTTAAAAATTTAGGGGTGCCTGTATGGCTCAGTTGGTTAAGCATCTGCCTTCGGCTCAGGTCATGATCCAGGGTCCTGGGATTGAGTCCCACATCTGGGCTCCCTGCTCAGTGGGGAGTCTGCTTCTCCCACTCCCTCTGCCCCTCCCCCTGGCCTGTACTCTAGCTCGAACTCGCTCTCTCTCTCTCTCAAATGAATAAATAAAATCTTTAAATAAATAAGTAAATAAAATTTTAAAAGATTTACTTTCCTTCTTTTTAAAAAGAAAAAGGCTGATGGACCCTGGGTATTCTGGCAACTACCAAGTTCCCATCAGCATTCTAATCAGAATTATTCCAATCAGAATTTGAAAGCAGAACACCAATTCAGGCTTTCTAAAAACACTCTGAAAACTTTGTATGTTCAACAACCCTGAAAGGAAATTCAGGGAGCAAAGACAAAAATCCTCCTATTTTAGGAAGGAGTAAAAATAAAAGGGCTTTAAAAAGTCTCCTTCAAATCCGATTAGGAGGAAGGGGGAATAAGAGGGTTTTTTAGTCAATTGCAAGGGATTCTTAGAACAGGATATACAAGAATACCCAGGCGCATATTGGTAATATCGGGTGCCACTTACCAAGCACTAATTAAGCGCTAAGCACTTTATGTGCCTTATTTCATTGGACACCCGTGTCCCCCGCCCCCCGAAACCCAAAAATCCGCTGAGGTTGGGAGTTACAGAGGCGGAAACGAAGCTTGGGGAGGTTAATATCGGACCAAGTCCAACCGAGGTGTGGATTCCGAGCCAGACCGCCCCATCACAATCTGAGCTCCCCAAGGTGGCCCCAGCACAAAGGATCATATGATATACGCAATTTCCAAGTTGGAAATGCCTTGAACAAACATCCAACCCAACCCGCCCCCCTTCATTTTCACACGAGGAGAGGGAAATTGGGCCAGAAATCTAAAAAGCAAAACAAAGCAGCCATCTGGGTCGGAATCCGTGTCAGGAGCCTCAGGCTTAAATCATAGGCCCCCCCGGGGCCCCGTTTCTGCAGCAGCCCCTTTCTGGCTTCAGACAAAAGGACAACACTCAAGATTAAGAACCTGGCATGGGTTATGTTGTCTTCAGGCGAGTCACTTAACCTCCTTTGAGACTCAGTTTTGTTATCTACGCGTAACACGGGAATAACAAAGAGGATCTGCCTCACTGGGTTGTTTGAGGAGTAAATGGAAACACGGTTCCCAAAGGCCCAGCCCCTAGGTCCCCTAGGTCACCGGGGCTCAAGGCAATTGCCTTAATGGACCCGAGGAGCCCCTTTGCAGATGTGGCCTGGAAGTCACACCTTGGGACCAGGCACCTGGCAGCCCGCCCCCCAGGTCCTTTATTTCCCTGACCCCACTGGCCCTGCAGTTGGCTGAGACTACAACAGGCAACCAGGCCCTTCATGCCTCCTGTGGACTTTGTGAGGAAAGGAACCGGATCTGGCTCCCCAAAATAAGATCCAGAGGGCAGTGTAGGTTTCTTCAAGGCGCTGACGTGACCTCCCTGACCTGATTTAGAAGGCACCAGCAGCCACTGAATAAAAGACCTTCTTGGGTCTTCTCTAGACCTTCTAAATCCCTAAATGCCAGGCCCAGGACCCCTGGATTTTCTTGGGGAATTGGTGACGGTCCCCCACCCTTTCTCCCTCGCAGGCTATGGAAACTGCTAGGAGGACGGAGGCTACAGAGCCCCTCCCATTGTTTTTGGTATTTAAGGCCCTTAAGGAAGATTCCTGAAGTCCAGCCTTTGGCCTCAGGGCGATTTTCTGAGGAGGGACCTCCCACGACTTTCACACGCAGAGTTCTCCAAGGCAGGGTCCAAGGTCCACTCACATTTTCTTGGCTTTTCACAGAGGAATGGGAACCCTAAAGGAAAATCTTGTTACCGAAGCAGGACTAAGGCCTTGAGCACGAAGTTTCTGGGGGAATCTGTTCCTACCTCAGGTTCCAGCGGGTCTGGCTCCCATGGCCCCGCGGCCCCTTGCATTTAGTTGGTGTGTTGGAAAGGAGTGTCTGCCAGTGGTCCGGAAGCCCATAGCTCCAGGCGGGGATTTTCCCGGGAGCAGGACAGCCCGGTCCCACGACAGCCCAGTCCCACAACTGCGTTATAGGGGTGGCAGCCGCCACGCCCACAGGCTGTGATCGCCTCGACACTCAAGTGGACCTTTTCCATGGGGGAAATGGACCCCCAGTCCTGCCTCCCTCCAGTTCCAGCCGACGCCCCAGGCCCCCCCTGAAACCTCCAGCCCGACTGTACTCAACCCGGGCGTCCCAACTGCGATCCAGGCCCCTGGCCCCTTCACATCCCCCGCCTTTCCAGCTTCTCCCACTTAATCTTCGGTTCCCAGACTTCTCAGCTCTGGCACCTCGACCCTGGCCCTCTCAGGAGACCCCCTGAAATCCTGCCCCCACCCCCACCCCATGGCTTCCAGCCCTGGTTGGGGTCCCGCTCCATCCCTGCCTCCTGCAGCCCCCAGCCCCTGCCTCCAGTGGCACCCCGCCCCCCAACCTTGGATCCTTTGGCCCCCTCAGCGGATCTCGCCCTGGCCCCTGCTCCCCGCCCCAGCCCCTCACCGGCATAGAAGGCCGAGACGGCCACGGGCCCGCCTATCGCCTGGTCGCACAGCACCTTGGCCAGCACGGTGCGCGGCGCACGGCCGGGCAGCGCGCGCTCCAGCAGACGCAGCCACACGTAGTTGAAGTTGGCGTGGAAGGTCACGGCCACGGTGGCCACGCGCCGCGTCTGCTGCCAGTCGGCCGGACCGCCCCGCAGCCGCTGCTGCAGCGCGTCGCCGGCGGAGAAGAGCGCCGCGTAGAGCAGCACGTTCGTGGGCCACGGGTAGCGCCGGGCCGCGCGCAGAAGCGCCGGCCACCAGCCCGCCATGCCCGCGCGGGGGGCGCCCGCCAGCGACCGCGGCGCCCGCTCCCCGGGCCACGCCCGCCCGCCGGCCCTGCCCTCCGCGCCGCCTCCGCCACCTGCACCTGTCTTCCCAGATGCTCCCGAGCCATTGGGCGCCCCGCGCACACCCAGTCCGCGCCGTCCAATCCCCTGGCCACTAGCCACTGTGGGGCTGAGCCTTTGAAATGTGGCCGGTCCACGGAATGCATGATCCATTTCCATGAAAAGTCCAGAATAGGCTAATGCATAGCGACAGAAAGTAGACTGGTGGTTGTCAGAGACTGGGCGTTGGGGGGGGGGGGGAAGGGATGCGAAGTGACTGGGCGTGCAGTTCTTTGGGGGGTGAATTCTGTGGTATGTGAATTATATCTCAAAAAGAAAAAAAATAGGTTGGTAGAGATGGAAGAAAAGGAAAGGTGAAAGAAGGGATACCAAATTCCAGTTACCGAGAGGGCGGTGTATGTTAAATATTTACATGCAAGGAATTCACCCTTCCAACGCACACAATAGGCTGTCATGTCACTTAGGAGACAAATCCAGAAGTTGAAATGTGAAGCCTTTCGTGAATGAGAAGTGAGGCTGGAGGGACCTCACTGAATATTGCCCTGCAAAACATCCTGAGCTCCCAAGCAGTGTCCCAGAAGCAGGGGGTCACTGGGGACCTCAGCCACAGGTACCATCTCTGACCCCAAGGAACTCAGCCCTCCTTGCTTCTTTTCCTCCTTCTCTGACACATCCAAACCTATTCTCATTCTCTCCCTCTTCTATTTATTTACCCTATTTTATTTCCTTTTAATTTTTTTAAAGATTCATTTTGTTTGAGAGAGAGCGCGCGCACACGTGCGAACGGGGAGGGCAGAGGGAGAGGGAAAGGATGAGGCACCCCTCATTTTAATTTGTTTTGATTTTAAATTTTCATTTCCAAATGATTCCAGACTTAGAAAAAAGTTACAAAAATAGTACAGAGTTCCCATATAGGCATCACCCAAGCTTCCCCAAATACTGACATCTTGCATAACCGCAGTACCATGATCAAAACCAGAAAATTATCACTCATGTAATACTATTACCTAATCTACAGACCTTATTCAAATTATTGCCAGTTGTCCCACTGAAGTCCTTTTTTAGGTCTGGTGTCCAACCCCAGATTACTTTGCATTGCACTGAATTGTTACGTATCTATCACCTTAGTCTCCACTCTGGGGGACTGACCGGTTATTTTGCACACTTCCTCCATTTGTCTACCTTATTGTTATGGGCTGATTGGGTCCCTCCCAAAATTCATATGTGGGAGCCCTAACCCCCAGTATCTCAGAATGTGATTGTTTTGGAGATAGAGCCTTTAAAAGAGGTAATTGAGGGGCACCTGGGTGGTTCAGTCGTTAAGCGTCTGCCTTCGGCTCAGGTCATGATCCCAGGGTCCTGGGATCAAGCCCCACATCGGGCTCCCTGCTCAGTGGGGAGCCTGCTTCTCCCTCTCCCACTCCCCCTGCTTGTGTTCCCTCTCTGGCTGTCTTTCTCTCTGTCAAATAAATAAAATATTAAAAAAAAAAAAAAAGAGGTAATTGAGTGAAAAATGAGGCCCTCAGGATGGGACCCCAGTCCAATCTGACTGGTGTCCTGATAAGAAGAGGAAATGTGGGAGTGCCTGGGTGGCTCAGTCGGTTAAGCGGCTGCCTTCAGCTCAGGTCATGATCCCAGGGTCCTGGGATCGAGCCCCACATCGGGCTCCCTGCTCAGCGGAGAGCCTGCTTCTCCCTCTCCCTCTGCCTGCTGCTCTGCCTACTTGTGCTCTCTCTCTCTCTGTGTCAAATAAATAAATAAAATCTTTTAAAAAAAAAGAAGAGGAAATGTGGACACAAAGAGGCACCAGGGCAGTGCATGCACAGAGGAAAGATGGTGTGGGGACCCAGTGAGAGAAGGAAGCCACCTGCAAGCCAAGGAGAGAGGCCTCTGGAGAAACCAGCCCGGCTGACACCTTGACCTTGGACTTCTAGCCTCCTGAACTGTGAGAAAAATAAACATTTTTTAACCCACCTAGTCTGTGGTATTTTGTTCTGGCAGCCCTAGCTGACTAATACACCCATTCTCTTCAATTCTTGGGAATCTGCCAATTTCTGTGTTCTTTGACCCAAAGTCAGCAGCCAAGCATCCCCCACTACTTCTGTTGTCGCACAATCATTTCCAACTCTGACCTGCCTGTCTCGCTCTTAGAAGGACCCTTGTGATTACATTCAGCCCATCTGGATAATCCAGGATAATCTCCATATCTCAAGATCCTTACCTCAAGGGTCATCTACAAACTCCTTTTTGCCATATAAGATAATGTATTCTCAGGTTCTGGGGATTCAGGCGTGGACATCTTTGGAGGGCCATAATTCAGCCTACTGCACCCTGCTTTATCATATCTACCTTCTCTGTAACCCTTCTGATCTCATTGATCATGTTAGCTGAAATGAAACTGCCCATTTCTCAATGTGTATAGATTAGGACTATCTGTTGGTCCAGTACTTTTTCATTCATTCACTCAATAGATCAATATTCTTGAGCACTATGATATGCCAAGCACTAACCTATATGCTTGTGGCAAGAATTTGTATTCACAATGCCTTTTTTAAAAATCTCATTGCCGCCTAGAGGAAATTGTAGCCTTCATTATGAAAAAAAGAAAAATTCCCAGATGATTCCTATACCATCCCCTTGACCAAATTTGTTAGAGAGAATAATAGAGCAAAATTGGAGACCAGAAGCAGGAAAGTTGGGGTGGGGAGGGATTAGGGTGGTGTCCAGGTGAAATAAGGGATGTCCAGTTAACTTTGAAATTTCAGTTGACAATGCATAACTTTTTTAGTGTAAGTATGTCCCATGCAATATTTGGGACAGACTTATACTAAAAAACTTTCACTGCTTATCTGAAATTCAAAGTTGACGAAGCACTATTTTTTTTTATTTTGCTAAATCTGGCACCCCTGAAGGTTGGTGCTGACAATCACTGAGAGCCCACTACGTGTGTCTTTTACCTACGAGGCACCCAACACATTAACTCATTTACTCCTAGAAACCCAGCGAGGGAGGAAATTGCCAACAATCTGCAGGGACATATATCCTCCAAAATCTATGGTGATCTTTATCAAGCAGCTCAACATATTTGCTTAATGGGCATTGAAAGAAAGATAAATAAATACTAAGAAGGCTGAGATGGTTTTACATGGGTTGCTATATACTTGTCTCTTCTTAAAAACAATTAAAAAATCCGGTTATTAAGGACAACCTATTACTCAAGCAAATGCTGAAGGACCTGCATAGCCTTCAAACAAGAGGAGATGCTCTAAGATAAATTAATTCATTACATCGATGCTTCATCATCTGTGCAAGCTGTGATTCGGAGCCCTCCGGCAATAATGAGGCGACACATTCCATGTGACATTAATATCCCTGAACAGTGGGAGATAGCTGGAGAACACAGTGCTGTGTTCAAATGTAAAAGAGGCATTTCATGAGGAAGGCTTTCAGCAGGGAATAAACACTACTGTGGGAACTGAGTTTCAATGTACAACTAAGGATCACATTAAAAATACATTAGGATGATTACAATGAAGCTTATTGTAACAGTGATTATTTCATTTTATTTAAATGAACCGGGACTTCATAAGAAACACCCTGTGGGCCACAGTGCCTAAAATCTTCTATCTCCTCTTGAAGATTTCTCTGAAATTTCTACTGACAAATGGAAGGCTTCTATGCTTAAAAGGCTGCAAGACAAAGAGCAGAGGAAGCAATCAGTTAAGGCTATCCCTAAAAAGTAAAAAAAAAAAAAAAAAAAAGGAGGGGTGCCTGGCTGGCTCAGTCGGTTAAGCATCTACCTTCAGCTCAGGTCGTGATCCTGGGGCCCTGAGATGGAGCCCCATGTCGTGCTCCCTGCTCGGCGGGGAATCTGCTTCTCCCTCTCCCTCTGCTCTGCCCCCTGCTCATACTCTCTCTTTCTCTCAAATAAATAAACAAAATCTATTAAAAAAAAAAAAGGTCATTGAAGCTCCTCAAGCCCTATCAAGATCACCTCTAAGACATTACTAGTTCCTGGGTATGGGCACAGAGCAGGAAACTGTCTTGAGGCTCACGGGAGGCTGACAAGGAAACTGTGGAAACCCCCTCTTCCCTTCGGCCCACCCATTCCTTCATTCCAGAACCCTTTCTCTGGAATTTCTCCAGCAGGGATCCAAATGGAAGAGGGTGTGTTGGCTTGAAGCTGGGTGTGCCCAGGAGGCACCTGGTCTTTGCTTAGTGTAGCTACAGATGAATTAAAAGAGCTATGCTTTATGCAAATTATACTACACTAATTACTACTACTCTCACCCCACCCCTTATTTGCACTTTCAGGGACCAGAGGTCACCAACCACAGTCAGGCAGCAGATGATCCACCTTGTGACGAATCATCAGAGGGTCAATAGTAGCCTAAGCTTACGTCAGAGTGCCTACGTCATTCACCTCACTTCATCTCATTTTGCAGGCATTTTATCACCTCATGTCATCACCAGAAGGGTGAGTACCAGACAGTAAGATATTTTGAGAGATCACATTCATGTAACATTTATTACAGATTATATTTATAATTGTTCTATTTTATCATTAGTTATTGTTGTGAATCTCTTACTGTGCCTGATTTATAAACTAAGCTTTATCATAGGTATGTATGTATAGGAAAAAACATAGCATATATGTTTTCAGTACTGTCCGCGGGTTCCGGCATCCACTGGAGGGTCTTGGGATGCATTCCCCTGGGGATAATCGGTGGGAGGGACTGCTGTATGACTTTCTTTTTAAAAGTTATTTTTGGGGTGCCTGGGTGGCTCAGTGGGTTAAGCGTCTGCCTTCGGCTCAGGTCATGATCCTGGGGTCCTGGGATCGAGCCCCAAGTCCAGCTCCCTGCTCGGCGGGGAGTCTGCTTCTCCTTCTACCCTTCCCCCTGCTTGTGCTCTCTCTCTCTCTCAAATACATAAAATCTTTTTTTAAAAGTTATTTTTATTTGGATGGGTGAATTAAAAAGTTATTTTTATTTAGATGGGAATGAAATTATGGAGGTAAGAGTAAGAACCACCACCACTGCCTGTTCCCTGTCTGAACATGCACTGAGAGATAAAGGATAGGTGCTCTAGCTGGAAAAAGTCAGAAGGGAGATTAGAGGGAAGAAGCTATAAGCCTGCTTCCCACCAGAACCTCAGTTTCTCCTGTTAGCAGAAACAATATTAAGCAATTCTGTCATGAAATCATTACTTCTCAGCTCTAACGTGGAAAAACGATGCCTAAAAACTCTGTCTCTATGACCTAGGCAACTCTCACACCCTTGACATTGACACAAATAATGTGAAAGTTGCTTGGATCAATACCATGGGTTTTAGAACATTTTGATGTTGACCAGAGCTGAAACAAAACACTGAGGCCAAACTGTATCTGTGCTTTGCTCTTGTTTAGAAGTTTGGAACACTTCCTTGTCCTTCTATCCTGCCACCAGTAGAATACTAAAAACATGGCATGGATTTCTCCACAGAGGTGGTGGACTCTAGAGTCCAACCTGCAACTTGGTATTTTGAAATGGTGCAATTTGGAAGAACTATTTGAAGTAGAGGTTTCTCTGGCTCAGGAACTCTGTTTTCACCAGCTTTATTTTAAGTAACTATTCTGCCTACAGTTAGTGTGGGATAATAGAGCAATTAAATTTATTTCATTAATTTTCCATTGTTAAGTTTTGGGAAAAAAAGAAGTAGCTTTGCAAGTAAGTCTTCCTAAAATGCATTAAAAAGAGAGGAAATTTAAAAATCTGAAATCATGGAAAACCCAACATTAGAGGTAGCTTTAAAGATATTGCATATTCAAAATGCAAATAAGTTAAGAATTTCCACATAAAAGGTGAATTAATTATGGAGGCTTTTCTTCTCCAATTATGCTTTTTTTGCACCTCTGAAACTCCAGTTACTATCGGAAATGTATGACTCCACTAATATGTGGAAGAAATAGCTAATTAGTAGAATACTGATCTAGGGAGGAGTTTAGTACTCTGATCTGATCAGAGAAAGAAGTCACATCATAATTAGAACGGGGAAAGCTGGGGCGCCTGGGTGGCTCAGTTGATTAAGTGTCTGCCTTTGGCTCAGGTCATGATCTTGGGGTCCCGAGATGGAGCCCCAAGTCAGGCTCCTTGCTCATCGGGGCGTCTGCTTCTCCCTCTCCCTCTGCTGATGCCCCTCCTTGTGCTCTCTCATGCTCTCTCTCTGGCAAATAAATAAATAAAATCTATTAAAAAAATTTTTTAAATAAATAAAATCTTTAAAAAATGGGGAAAGTGTAATACAGTTGATTCTTATTTTTCAAAGTAGTTATATTCTATAAAGTTGCTATGAACACTTAAATTAGCAAATGTTGAACCATGACTTTTCCAGGGTTAGGGTCCCTTGGAGGCTGTGGTCACAGCATTTTCATCAACTGATGGACCCATAACCTTGCTTTGCGTTTCTCATCTCATTTAATATAGTGTTGATTCATTCACACTGAACTCTCAGCCTACGACATTATAACTCATGTCTGAACAAAGCTTATCTACAGGTGTTTTCTACTGAAGACGTATGACAGACAGCCTTCCTGCCCTCAGGAATGCTAGACAGCAACTTAGCGCTATGCTTAAGGGTCATTTTAAACAGCCAATGCACTAACAGCACAAAAATGTGGGAAACGGGGCACTACATAGACTGTGAAAGGGACACTTGTTTACAGTCTGAGAGCAGCAACATGAAGGCACAGTGTCGCCTGGATCCCGGATCCAGTGCAGCCGGGAATATGCAAGCCGGTTGACTTAACGGTGTTGCTGCCGCGCGCATGCGCATGCCTTCAACTAACAGCGAAAGTGTCAGTATCGATTTGGGGGTTCCAAATAAACTTTTTTTTTTTTAAGATTTTATTTATTTATTTGACAGAGAGAGACACAGCGGAAAAGGGAACACAAGTAGAGGGAGTGGGAGAGGGAGAAGCAGGCTTCCCGCAGAGCAGGGAGCCTGATGTGGGGCTCGATCCCAGGACGCTGGGATCATGACCTGAGCCGAAGGCAGATGCTTAACGACTGAGCCACCCAGGTGCCCCCCAAATAAACTTTTGCAAGTAGTTGAGTTTGCAAATATGGAATCTACAGATAATGAGGATTGACTCTATGCAGAATTGTTAATGGGGGACTGGCATAATGAGGGTTTGGGTAATAAGAGAAGCCTAAGGGGTCTAGAAGGAGGAGGTATACGGGTCAGCCCTACTGCCAGGACTGAGATAAAACACACAAGGAAGACCTTTCCCCCTCCCAGGGCTGAGATCCTGACCTTGTTGGGAGGGCGCAGCCCTGGCTCACTGAATGGCAAAGTCAGTGGTTATCATGCCCTGCTGGCTGGTGGCGTTTGCTGGAAATCTGCCCTCTAGGGTAAGCCGTTACAGGGCAGGGTCTCATTGGAGGTACTCTGCTACAAAACCATTGGGGGGGGTGCCAACATGGGATATTGTGATTTATAATAGGAAATGTATATTTGATCCTCATTCCGTTTCTGGCTGAGAGCTCCTAAAACCTTTGGAATTTCCTAAGCAATAAGAGAGCATTTTTTTGTTATGGTATTTGGTCTTTTGTACTCAGTTCCTGAAATAGCTCCAGAGCCTTAAAGCTGAATGAAGTGACTTTTGGAAAGCCGGGGCGGTGGGGGGGGGGGGGGGGGTTGGTTGGTTGCCAAGGGAACCGACCACGGACCGACCACGGGATTAGAGGGTGGGACCTTTCAGCCCCACCCCCAGCCTCCTACCTCCAGGGAAGGGAGAGCGGCTGGAGCCTGAGTTCAATTGCCGTTGACCAATGATTTAATCAACCATATCAACCATGCCTGTGTAATGAAGTCTTCTCCATAAAAAGCCAAAATGAACGGGTTCAGAGAGCTTCTGGGGTGTGAACATATGGAGATTTGGAGAGAATGGAGCACTCAGAGAGCATGGAAGCTCCACATCCTTTCTTCATACCTTGCCCTATGCATCTCTTCCATCTTGCCTACATCCTTTTCTAACAAGCTCGTTATCTAGTAAGTAAGCTGTTTTCCTGAGTTCTGTGAGCCTCTCTAGCAAAGTAATTGAACCCTGGGGTAGGGGGTGGGGGGGTCTTGAAATCGCCGATTTATAGCCAATGGGCTACAATCACAGGTGACAACCTAGACTTGCAATGGGCATCTGAAGGGGGAGGACAGACTGTGGGACTGAACCCTTGTGGCATCTGACATGATCTCTGGGTAGACAGCATCAGAATTGAGTTAAATTGTAGGACACCCAGAAAACAGCTTGGTGAGTGGAAAACCCACACATCTGGTGTCAGAAATGAAGAATTGAGAGTAGAGGAGACACACAGTAGTTTTCTTTACTTTCAAGACCAGCTGCAGGAGCTGGGCACTGGAGACATCACCAGGAAGAACCTGGAAACAAAACCCTTTCTTCCTGCAGTGTCTCCCCAGCGCCCTCTACTGAAAAAACTTAACATCGCACCAGCTGGTGAGGGGCAAATATTTGCAAGGCCCAGACCCATTGTTCAGAGCAGGCAAAAATAGTGGATATGGAGCCAGAAGATGATAAATTGCCAAATTGATTCTGTTCAGTATCATTGAAGCCTATAAAAGGTTTAATAACAATTTGAAATTCTATCAGTAATGAATAAGAGTATTTTCTTCCTTAACAGTTGATATTATTTTTTTTAAGATTTTATTTATTTACTTGAGAGAGAGTGAGAGAGAGAGAGAAAGAGAGAGAGGGAGAGAGAGCACAATTGGGACGAGGGGGCAGAGGGAGAAGCAGACTCCTCGCTCAGCAGGGAGCCCGAGATGGGGCTCGATGGTAGGACCCTGAGATCCTGACCTGAGCCGAAGGCAGACGCTTCACTGATTGAACCACCCAGGTGCCCCTAACAGTAGATATTATTAAAAACAAACAAAACCTTGTTACTTTGATAAGCAGAAATGCTATCTCACTTGATTTTTGCATTTTTGATCAGTAGTAATGTTGATTTTCAGTGTGTTTATTGACCATTTGCACATTTTTTCCTTTTTAATTACTGTATGTTAATGTTTTGTTTATTATCCTTTGGGACACACAGTTTCAGAGAAGGCTGAATTATTTCATAAAACATAAATCTGAAACAAGTGAAAGGTAGAATTTACCTTTTTACACTATTTTACCTATTTACCATGTCAACTAAAATACTCAGTATCATTCAAGTTTTACTTTAGGGAAGAAAGAGTCTTAAACATAAGTTGAAATGTAGCTTAAAATGTCAGTTAAATTTTTTTTTCATATGGCTGCATCAATCTTAACACACCTGCTTCAGATTTTCCAAGACCTCATGCCCAACCCTGCTCCCATGATATTTGGATAATGATAAGTCTGTGAATGGCGAGAACTGCTCAAACATCAAAGAAAGGTCCTTTGAATAATAGAAAAATCAATGGGAATGCCTTCATCAAGGTCCTGAAAATTAATGATAAATTGTCCATTGTAGTGGTTGGTTTGGTTAGTATTCTTTTATTTCCAGCTAATTATCAGTGAACAAATATTCTCCATGTTTTGGAACAGAGATTTCAAATTTACAGCCCGAGGGTTGGGTTCATTCATAATTTACTCTCTATTCTCTTATCCTGCTCTATTTTCCTGATGGCACGTACAACTACTTAGTATTATAGAGTTATCTGTTATCTCTCCATTCCAATGGAATGTAAGATCCACAAATGCAGAGACTCTCAATCATCGTGTCCCTGATTTGTAGAACACTGCCTGGCATATAGCGGACTCTCAGAAAGTATTTGTTGAATTAATGCATTCAATTTATTTATTTATTTAATAAATAAATTAACTAATTAATGCATTCACTGAATTCTCACTACATCCCAGACACTAGGCTATGGAGACTTGGGATGTAAAATTGCTTGCTTGGCCCGTGGAATGTCTTTAACGTGTAATATTCATTAAAACCAGACTGGAAGCACTGGAAATGTCTGGAAATAAAATCTTCACATTGTGCCAGTGTGTAGATTCATTATTCATCCATCCGTTCATTCTACAACCATTTTTAGAGTCTACCTGCTAGTTACTGGGGACAAAGTAATATTACGGACAGACTGTATTTGCAGAAATAGCATTTATCGTCTATCATGGGAGACAGACATTAAGCAAATAATTATAATTGCTCTAAGTACACGGAAGAAGAAGTGAAGGTGCCTATACAAACACTTATGACATTTCCCTGAGAAAATACAAAGAGGTTAGAAGTTTAACAAGGGGAAGGAAAGAACAATCCAGTTAAAGAAAACCACTTCTCATGGAGGAACCTGCTGTATTAGAAGCACAAGGGAGGCGTACCAGGGTGGCTCAGTTGGTTAAGCGTCTGCCTTCAGCTCAGGTTATGGTCCCAGTGTCTCCAGATTGAGCCCCACGTTGGGCTACCTGCTCAGCGGGGCATCTGCTTCTCCCTCCCCCTTTGCCCCTCCCCCTGCTCCTTCTTTCTCTCTCTCTCTTTCTCACTCATTCTCTCAAATAAATAAAATCAAGAAAAAGAAGAAGGAGAAGGAGAGGAGAAAAATGAGAGCTGAGATGCAAGGAGGTAGAAAGAGGCCACACCATATTTGTGGGCCATGTGAAGGATATATGCTTCACATCATGGACAACCCAAGGCTTCTACGCAGAGGATCCGATTTCCCTGTTTAACAGACTACTCTGGTGGCTGTGTTCAGAACAGTTTGGCTACAGAGATTGCTTAGGTATGGCACGGTCAAGGTGTGGAGATGGAGATGTGGACAGCTGTGAGAGATATTTAAGGGGTATCTGGATTGGAAGAGGTTGGGGAAAGAGAAGTAGGTGAGAAAGACACCAGTTTCCTGGCTTGAACCACCGGGCTGGTGATGGTGCCTTTACTGGAATGGAGAATGTCGAGGAGCCCTTTGTTGTGGGCAGAAGAGGATGAGTTCGATGCCCATCTATGAATGTACGTAACTGGATCACAAGTTTTGGAAACATGGTGACCCTTACTACATGCAATACACTCTGATATTTTTTATCAACTTCATTGATATAATTTTATCAACTTTATTTACATATAATAAAATACATCCATATTACATGTACAGTTCAACGAGTTGGGAAAAGGCATATACCTCTGTATACCACAATTTAACATAAAATTTCTGGGTGCCTGGGTGGCACAGTTGGTTAAGCGACTGCCTTCAGCTCAGGTCATGATGCTGGAGTCCTGGGATCGAGTCTCGCATTGGGCTCCCTGCTCGATGGGGGGGGTCTGCTTCTCCCTCTGACCCTCCCCCCTCTCATGCTCTCTCTGTCTCATTCTTTCTCTCTCAAATAAATAAATAAAATCTTTAAATAAATTAATTAATTAAATTAAATAAAATTTCTATCACCTTCAAAAATTCCCTATGACCCATGTGCAGTTAATTCCCCTCTATCCTTGGCCCCAGGCTTTCTGTCATTACAGGTGAGTCGTGTGCACTGCCTAGAATTTCATGTAATTGGAATTACACAGAGTATGTATTCATTTATATTTGGCTTCTTTCACTCAGCATAATGTTTCTGAGGGTCATTTGTGAAAGGAATCTGCAAACTACAGCCTCTAGGCCAAATCTGGCCCACTGACTATTTATATAAACATGAGGCTAAAAAAAATAAAATTAAATACAAGAGCTAAGAATGGCTTTATATTTTCAAATGGTTGGGGGTGGGGGGGAACAGAAGAAGAATATTTCATGATGTGAAAATTGTATGGAATTCAAAATCCAGGGTCCGTAAATAAAGTGTTATTGGGACATAGCATTGACTCATTTGTTTACATATTGTCTATGACTACTTTCATGCTCTTCAGAGTTGTGACAGGCTGAATGGTCCCCAAAGCCTAAAATATTTACCATTTGCCACCTGGACCTTTACAGAAAATGCTGATTTTTATGATGTTCCACATGTCAGTAGTTTGTTCCTTTTTATGGCTGGTGTCATATGGGTAGGCAACAAATATTTTTCTTTTTGCCTGTTGATGGACATTTGGATTGTTTCCTAATTATCCTTCCTCCCTATTATGTGCCATGATGTTTTCTAATCCAATTCAGTTTTTCAAAATTGCTAGTCATGACCCACTAAATTGATTTCACAACTCGTTGACGAGTTGACTGTGAGTTTGAAAACAACATTGGTATAGATGTTAAGGGAAAGAGCGGAGGACACAAGGCAGAGGGAGAAAAGTGTTAGGGCTGAGTGCTGAGGAAATCCAGCAATTAAATGTTGGAGAGAGGACAAAGGATGGGGAAGAGGCAGGCAGACAAAGAGCACAACCGAGAGAATTTGATCTTGGGAAGCAAGGGGAGTCTTGGTTTCAAAAAGGAGGCGATTATCTGGATCTAATGCAGACACATCGTGTAAAATGGATGGGGATGATTTTAGTGAGGTTTCAGTGGAACGAAGCAGCTGAAGCCAGATTGAAATGAATTGGTGGTACGTGTGTGAGGAAAATTGAGACCATAGATGTAACTGGAGGAGGATGTGGATGTGCTCCACGGGGGGAGGGGGTTGTTTGCTTGTTTTTTGGATGTAAAAGCCACAAGAATGCTTGAAGAACACTGAAAGACGAATATAACCTGAATTTTCAGATCAGTAAATGAAAACAGCACAAGTTAAGCAATTGGCCCAAGTAGCTTTTCGGTTTGAAGAGCCCAGATTTATTTGGATCTAGAATCTGAGCTTGTACAGTGTGTTCTTCTATGAACCAGGGAAAAGCTGGCCCCTGTATAATCCAATATTTATACCTTTGCTTTATAAGTCTACAGTTGAAAGAATACTTTTATAATCTTTTGTAGGCTTCTTGGGAGGAAAACATGATTATTCCTTATCTGCAGTTTGTGAAAAATAAGAAATTTGTCTACTTTTATATCAGGTGGGACTCTGGTCCATACAAGGTCCATATGGAGGAAAAGCACTAAGCATTCTAAATATACATTAGGATCTTCTAAAAATAGGTGGAAATCACACATTGATGGACATTCTACAAAGTATTTGTCCTGTATTCCAATCTGTTGTAAGATATATGAAGACTAAAGAACCATTCGAGAGCACACTATTCCAGACTTTCTTTTTTCTCTTATGCTTTGTTTTTAACAATTTTTTAAAAAGATTTTATTTATCGCTTCTCGGCCTTTTGGCTAAGATCAAGTGTAAAAAAGATTTTATTTATTTATTTGACACAGAGAGAGCACAAGCCGGGGGAGCAGCAGAGGGAGAGGGGGAAGCAGGCTCCCTGCTGAGCAGGGAGTCCGAAGTCAGACTCCATCCCAGGACCTTGAGATTATGACCTGAGCCAAAGGCAAGATGCTTAACCGACTGAGCCACCCAGGCACCCCTATTCCAGACTTTCTATTAAAGACTTTACAGGGAAAATTGTCAAAATATGAATAGAGTAATATCATTAAATTATTTAGAGATGAAAGGACATCATCTGCAACCAACTAGGAAATGATTCAGAGAAAAATATGTGTATATTCATATTTATGTATTCATTATAACAAATGCAGTGACATGTTAACATTTGGGGAATTTGGGTGAAGAGTTTAAGAGTTCTTTGTACTCCTCTTGCAACTTTCCTACGTCTAAAATTATGTCAAACAACAACGAAAGGGTGATAAGAAATCATATCTTGGCAAACTTCCTTGGATATAAAAATGTAGATGGCATGAGAAAATTCACAGCTTTTCTCATTTAGGTCAGAATTAATGTAAAGTGAAGAATGTTAGCGCCTGCTAACAACACAAAAAGAGAAAACCAGGTACTGCATGCCTCTTGATGAAGAGAACAACAGCCGTCTCTGAATAGGTCTGCAGAACCTTTAAACCTGAACCTGATTAAGCCTTAGATCCAACTACCAATTTGCAGGAAATACAGAGAACCGAGGAAAATCGAGACTAAGGAAAATTCTAGAACAGTAACCTGATGTCTTCAACAAATTAAATGTAAAGGAAAAAGCAAGATATAGGAAAACCTATAGATTAAAAGTGACTATATATGTATATATAGAGACTATATTAAGAAACTGTATATATTTATAGATATATTTTTATAGCGTTTATGAATGCATATTTGGGTGGTAAAACTACAAAGTAATTGTAAGGATATTGCTGTAAAGGTCAGAAAGTGGTTATTTTTTCTTGGGGTGGGGGAGCTGGGATTTTTTCAGGCAGGGGCTCCCAGAGGATTTATAGGGTGTCTGAAAAGGTTCCTCTCATGGAGGGGACGGTGATTATAGGGTGTTAGTCAAAAGGACAATTCATTTCTTTTAAGCTGTTTCTTGTATATTTTTAAAAAGGTTTTATTTATTTATTTGACAGAGACACAGCGAGAGAGGGAACACAAGCAGGGGAAGTGGGAGAGGGAGAAGCAGGCTTCCCGCTGAGCAGGGAGCCCAATATGGGGCTCGATCCCAGGACCCTGGGATCATGACCTGAGCCGAAGGCAGACGCTCAATGACTGAGCCACCCAGGTGCCCCTGTTTCCTATATTTTAACAATAAAACCTGTTTTTTTGTTGGTTTTGTTTTGTTTTTTTAACTATGTTCATGAACTTGGCAAAACTAATGAAACAAGGTCTCAGCGTTGCCACCTCAAGTCGCCTTTAGGAATTGCAGACTTCTCTCTGAAATTGCCAGGTAAGGTTTAAAAAATGATTGAAATCTATTTTTTATAGGTAATTTACTTAACTTTTTTAATTCATAAGAGAAATGCATGCAAATCGTATAAATTCAGATAGTGCAGAAGAATATAAAATGGGATATTGCCAATTTCTTTTCCCTCATCTCTAAACCCCTACTCCCATTCCATAGAAGCTTTCACCTTTTACTTTGTAAAAAAATATCCTTGTATCTGTTTCTTAATTTAGAAAGAATCTATTGTTTCCTTACTCTGAAAAATGGGAAATTTTTTGCCATTTGCACCAGCTCTCCTATCCTCTCCACCTCCTGATTTTTGTTACTTAATTTTATTTCTTCTAGAAATAAAAGTGAACACTTTTTTTTAAAAAAGATTTTATTTGAGAGAGAATGAGAGACAGAGAGCACGAGAGGGAAGAGGGTCAGAGGGAGAAGCAGACCCCCCGCTGAGCAGGGAGCCCGATATGGGACTCGATCCCGGGACTCCAGGATCATGACCTGAGCCGAAGGCAGCCGCTTAACCAACTGAGCCACCCAGGCGCCCCAAAAGTGAACACTCTTTATGCCTTTAAATATTACACTTAAAACTTTGAATCTTGATTTAGCCCTTTTAAAGAGTATTTACTTACACTCTGAAATGAAGTTGAAGACATTCGTGATTCCATTTACATTCCTACTCACCTTGCCTCTTCCCTCTCACTTTTTGGTAATTTATTAATTTTACAATGCCATGGTGAATAATAAATACATTTTCCATACGTGTCACTTGGTTGATTCAAAAAGTTACAGGTTAGGGCAGACAAATGCACTCACATACAAAATTTGGGGTACAGTTTCAGGTGTTTTCACAGGCCTTCCCCTGGGTCCCAAAGTAAAAACCTCTAAACAGTGTTTCCTTAAAGGCAGGGATAGTATCTTATTTTTGTATTTCTAGCACATAACTGTCCCAAGGTGGCAGCCAACGAATATATTTGGGTAAATATTAGCATATGTGCTGCCGAAGCCAGCCCTATTTGGGTAAATATTAAACGAACCAGTTATTCCCACTTTTTCATGGGGGGATAATTTTCATGTTTTAAAGTTTACTTTTAGAATAGAAAAGGTTAGTTTCATCTCTCTAGTTTCTGTTTTGTAGAATCTGCTTTGTAATATAATGCAAAGATACTTGGAGGTAGCTTTAGAAATTATGAATTTTAATGATATCCATGCTGAGATCTTCAGGGGTGAAATATATTGATGTCTGCAACTTTGAAGTGTATCAAAACAGAAGACATATTGATGGATAGATGCTTATGAAATAAAGCAAAAATAGGGAAGTGTTCATTGTAGCATCTAGAAAGTAGGCATGTGGTTGTTCACTGCACAGTTCTTTCAATTTTTTTTAAAGATTTTATTTATTTAAGAGAGAGAGAGAGCACTAGAGAGTGAGAGCAAGCAGGAGTGGGGGGGGGCAGAGGGAGAGGGTGAAACAGGCTCCCCGCCCAGCAGGGAGCCCGAAGGGGGTCTCGATCCCTGGAGCCTGGGATCATGACCTGAGCTGAAGGCAGACGTCCAACTGACTGAGCCACCCAGGCGCCCTCAATTTTTTCTAAATGTTTGAACTTTTTTTTTTTTTTTTCCAGATTTTATTTATTTGTCAGAGAGCGAGTGAGAACAAGCAGGGACAGCTGTGGGCAGAGCAGGCCGAGAGAGAAGCAGGCTCCCTGCTGAGCAAAGGTCCTGATGCAGAATTCGATGCCAGGATCCTGGGATCATGACCTGAGCTGAAGGCAGACGCTTAACTGAGCCACCCAGGCTCCCTGAACGTTTTCATAAGTTAGAAAAGTGATTTGTTTTGCTCAAGTAGAGGTACATTCCATGTTAGACCTTGGAAGACATAAATAGACAAATCTATCCTTCTGTTTGCAGAACTCTTTGGAGAATCTGAATAGTTCCCATGGTACACTATGAACCGGCACACTATGCTTCTTTTGGTAGAAAACGATTTTATTAACATAACTGGGCAATTTACCAAACACAAGTTAGATAGCACAAAATGTGTAACTACTACACTGAAAATGTGACCCAGTCATTTACGCAGATTTCAGAAGAGATGTGCACAGGAGAGAAAGGGGATGGTTTTGTGGTTTTAACGTCATCGGTCTTTGGTGAAGTATTTTACTGGCTGCAAACGTGGTAGACTGGTCTATTTACGTTTTCCTCATTAAAGGAATATAATAAGCAAATGTATACCCGCTCCCATTCGTTAGAAACACATCATGATTATACCGCAGGGGTGGAAGCGGTTATGGAGGCAGTTATGTGTAATGGACAGGCGCTGCAGTCAGAGTGCTTGGGTCTGGATCCTACCTAGACTGGCATTGGGAAATGGATAACGATCTCTCCATCATAGGGCTGTTGCAGTATAAAGTGGAACAGGAGCAGCTGACTATTATTATTATTGTCCCCTGACAAGTCATAATTATGGCTTGACATAATGGAGGAAGCTGGACCAGCTGTCTCAAAGTCTTTTCTGTCTGGAATCCTGCGGTAAGATCTGAGGCAAATACCCCAGATCGCACCCTTTTTTGAGCACGCGTCACTTGGGAACCTAATACCTGAAGCCCCGCAAACCCCTCGGCACCTAGTAAACTGCCGATCCTGCGCATGCGCGGGGGAGCTCGCCAGCCCCGCCCTTCCGTGGTGCATGGCCTGTTCCATTCCTGAGGGATGTTGACAGTGGGGGAAACTTGGAAGCTTAGGCCCGGAACTACAGGTGCGTCACGAGCATTTCCAGCCTCTCAGCGCAGGAGTGGTCACTTGCGGTTATTATATGTCTACCCCGACGCCTGCGACGGGCTTCTGGAAGTTTGGAGCGGCTCCGCCGTGTCTCGCCCCCCTCACCTGGGAACGTTAGGGCTGGCCGGCGTGAAGGCCAGGTACGGAAGCCCAGAGGGCCCCGCCCGCCCCGAGGGGCCCCGCCCCGCCCCGCCCCGCCCCGCCCCGCCTCGCCTCGCCTCCCTGAGACCCGCAGATTTCCCACCCCGCGGCGACGCCGGGCAGCTCCTCCTCGTCTCCGCCCCGCCGGCCGCGGCCGCGGGGGACGTCAGCGCTGCCAGCGTGGAAACCACGGCGGGCCGCGGGAGGCGGAAGTAGCGCCGGGGCCGCGGAGCCTCCATCGGGCTCCGCCGGCCGCCTCAGCCATGGACGCGTCCCTGGAGAAGGTCCGTACTCGGGCTGGGGGGCGGCGCTCCGGCCCGGGGGCCACCCGGCTCCGGGGCGACTGTTTCCCGGTCGCGAGCTGCCATTGTGACCGGGGAGGGGCCCGGGGGCTAACTGGCCCTGCCTGAGGAGGCCTGGCCGCGAGGGCGTCCGGCCGGGCGCTCGCGGCTGAGGCCTGGTCACGTCACGGGGCCGGGAGTCCCTCGGGTCCCCGTGGGCCGGGAGAGGCCGGGCCGGTTCTGCCCGGAGCCCAGTGCGGGGGCCGCGGGGCCGACCTTGGGGCCTGCCCGAGCTCGGCTCACCCTTTCGGATGACAGAGCTAACCATTTACAGCCCCAGAAGAGCCTGGACAGAAGCCCCGGTGGTTTCGGAGCCAACTGCAAGCCTGTAGATTTTCTGTGGTCTCCAAGTTAGGGGGAAAACAATGCTGAAGCAGTGGTTTTCCAACTTCAGCATGAATAGGAATCACCTGGGGCCCTTGGTAAACACCTCGATTTTCGGCCGTCGGGTCGGACCCTCATGGGGGCGGGACGGGGATCTGCCTGTTTAACAAGTTCCCCCACGTGATTCTGGTGCTGTAGTTTGTGAACACCCGTGAAGGACCCCCCGCCGCCCCCCCAAGATCAAGAAGGGATGGGTCTTCTGTAGATGGTGAATTGCGTTTTGGGGGTTGCTGCTACTCCACAGCTTGTGGCTCCCTCTTTCCGTGGGGTGGGGGGGGTGGGGAATCCGAAATCCCCTGATAGCCTCGCTTTCATTTAGTTTGCTTTGGGGAAGCAGCCCCGGGGTGTACCTGGCTGACTAATCTGGCAAGGGGAGTGGATTCTAATTGTCCCGGATTTAGGGCTCGTAAGTGAGAACCAGTGTTTGGATCTCTTTATGGATACCAGTCTTCAGAACCTGGCATTCTGCCTTCCCTCCCAGGTTCTTCCTCTTCAAGCTTGGGAGTCTGCTCGTGCAGACCCAGGTTGTTGTTGTTGTTGTTGGTTTTTTGTTTTTGTTGTTTTTTTGTGCATGCAGAATTCGGGAGCAATGTTAGTGTTTTGAGATTGCCTTGTTTTGGTTTTGAATTGGCAGAAATGACATACTTTGTCATGTTTTTTCCCCCCTTCGGTGTGGTAGCTGCTGTAGATTGGTTCCCTTGTCACTGGAAAGTTGAAGGGAGTAATTGTACCAGTTCAGCCAGATATCTTCATGTGCACGCAGTGGTATAGCTTACACGTCAGGTTTCTCATAAATTGGGCGGAAGGCAGTCAAGAAAAGAAACTGTTTTTAATGTTATATGTTTTGCTGGCTAGGAATGAAGTCTTTCCAGGCTTTTAGTACACGGTGTCTACCTTGTGGTACTTTTGAGTTACAGGCTGGGTCAGTGATTCTCAGCCACGGTTGCAGTTTTGTTCCCTAGGGGACATTTGGCAACTTGTTTGGAGACCTTTTTGATTGTCACAACGGGGGGGGGGGTGTACGAAGGTGCTGCTGGCACCTAGTGGGTAGAGGCCAAGGATGCTGCTAAACATCCCACCTTGCACAGGAGAGCCTCCATACCAGAGAATATCTGCTTAAAATGTTAGTCGTGCTGAGGCTGAGAATCCTGGTCTAGATCATATGTGTGATGCCAATAGTTGAATATAAAATGACGCTAAGATTGCCCCTTCAGTGTTGTTTCCTGTCCAGTTTCATAAGACAGGATGGGCTTTGTGTCTTTTCAGTTAGAAACCTAAAGAACTGGCGTGATCTTTCCTCCAAGAATATTTTTTTATAGGCAAATCTGCAAAAACAGAGTGGGTTGGAATCCCACTTTAAATATTACTTTTCTGGCATTTAATTAGTCAATAATACTGGTTTCTCCCTATAAATGTTAATTGATGATAAAAGATCGTAAACTCTAAATGAAGATCTGAAGAGGTACTGAAACTCCAGAGTGCTTAAGACTGGAACATTCACAAAAATGGCAGTGATCTTTGAGGAATTCAGAATGTGTGGGCTGGAAGTTTCTGCCTTAGGCCAGTGTGGAAATTCTGAATGTAAGTTTTTCAGGACTAAGACTATGTCTTATTTTTGTATTCCCTGTAGCAGTAGAGGGCCTCACATGTAGTGAACAATTTCTGTTGGTGCTAAGTGGGCAGAAAAGGAAAAGAATTGCTATAATATGAATGTTGAGGATTTCATGTTCTGAAAAATAGTTTGAATCAAAGTAAAAACATTGAATTGTGTCCATTATTCCTGTTTCTTTGAGGAATAGGCTCCTCTGGGCTAAATTCTACATTGCAAATATAAACTATTGGAGCAGTTCTGAATGATCCCATTTAAACCGATCCTTGCATAATTTATACTGGCTACAGAAACCACAATGTTATTTGATTCCCATCCTCTAACTTCAAGTAATCGCTCTCTCTAAAATGTAGTAGTCCATCATCATTTAGTAGAATCAGTTAGTACATTTCCTTTGGTCCAAATATAATCCTGTACTCTTGCTTTTTCTTTAGATAATATGTAGATGGGAGACCTGTGATGACAGAGCCGTTTTCTTTGGTTACTTTTCTTTCACAGTACTATCCATTGTATCTGAACTTAGTGAGGTCTCAAGAAACCAAGACAGGTCAATTGGAAGGGGCAGGGCATTCAAACTGGAAGAGTAGTTGTAGGAGCCTCAGCCCCTCAATACTCTATGTCCAGCTCATAAGGAACAAGGCCCTATCGCATAGTCTCACAATGTTTACTTACGTTAATAATCAAGTTTTAAAAATGCCACAGGAAGTAATTACTCTGATGCTTCAGATCTTAATAAGTTAACAAACAAAATATACACTTAATAAGTTAACAAACAAACAAAAATATACACTTTTCAGTAAAAACCTGCTACTTTAAACTTGTACAACAGCCCAGACCTTTTCCTGTTGCTTGGAAAAGCTCATTCTTCCTGGGTATTACATTTCGACAAAGTGTATTGCAATTTATTTGCATTTACTTTAGTTCCAACCTTGAGTAAACTTAAACTCAGCCCTCCTGGCATTCTGGGCTGGATAATGCTCTTGTGAGAAGCTGTCCTGTGCATTGTAGAATGTTGAGCAGCATCCCTGGCCTCTCCCTGTAGCATTTCTGAACCAAAGTCATCAAATGAAGAAATTGTTCCCTGGGGGTTGGGGAAACTGCCTCTGGTTGAGACCCACAGACTTAGGGAATCTGTAGCTGCGTGTTCGGTATGGTAGCTGCTAGCCCCATCTGGCTACTTAAATTTAGATTAGTTAAAATTAAGTAAAATCTAAAACTCAGTTTCTCATTGGGCACATTTCAAGTGCTCGACAGTCATGGTGTGGCTTGTGGCTGCACTGCCGGACAGTGCAGATGGAGAACGTTTCCATGTTGGGCAGCACTATAGAGTGGAGCTCGTTTATTTGTTTTATATTTAATTCTTGTCTCTACAAGAGGCAACTTTGACTCTGCTTCTGATCGAAATAATTGCAACCCTACCCATTATTTTTTCTTGTACTCTTTCTGAGCGAAGTCCCTCACCGCCCTTTGGACCTGATTTTGGAAAATTCTTTCATCCTTACAAGGAGCAATAGGAGCATGACTGGAACATTCCTGATTATTACTGACGAAGACTACCAGAATTTCAATTCCTGTTTTTTATTTTAAAAGCTCACGAAAGGAACACCTATTAGACATGTTTGAAAAAAAATAACCATTTTCTGTGGTCTGACTTTGTAGATCTTACATAGAAAAGGGAACGGGAATGATAGCCTGTAATTTTAGCATTCATTTAAAGCTGATCCCTATATCATCATAAAGTAAGGGTTTTGCATACGGGTGCGTGGTGGCTGAAGTGGTAAATGATTATCAAATGCTGGGTGTCTGGGAAAACATGGTACAAAATTCCTGATCCTAAAAATTTATGGCCTCGGTGATTTTTGATTTATTCAAGATTGCAGAGGCAGTCAGTGACAGAGCTGTTGATGATCCCCAGTCCAGTGCGTGTTCCACCATATCTAGGATTATGAGTTAAAATTATAGAGAGGAGTTGCCTGAGTTTAAGGTCAGCTGTTTTCACCTAAAGCAGTAGCCTGCTTTGATTTATAGTTTTTATTGAAAGCCAGCTATGGTCAGAGCCAAGTGCTGAGAGAAACACGAGGTGAATTAGACCTGATCTTTGCAGGAGGTTATGTTCTGGTAGGGGCATACATGTTTAGACAAATCCTTGTATAGCAAGGTGGGGTAAAAAGTATTAAGGAAAAAATGGGGAATGCATGGAATTGAGTAACCAGGAAAGATTTTTGTAGAGATTCTTTGGGTGGAATGTCAGAATCGTGTCTTTTCTAGAGTTTTTTAAAAATGTAAATGAAATGTAAATGCTTACTTTATAATATGATTGTGCCTCATATTAATTGCTGGTAGAACATAAGGGAAAGGAAACCTGTTTCACATTTTGAAGTTAAATTAGATATAAAAAATATTTCTCTAATCACTTTGAAAATATCCAAAATCTAGCATACATCTATTTTTTCCAAGCAATATTCAAAATGAAAATATTCATTATTTTTAATTTTTTTGTTTGTTTTGATTTCTGTTACTGCAGTTGTTTTTTGCTTTATTAAATGCTAAGTATTTAGTTGCCTTAAAGTTGGATCGTCCTTGAGGTCTAGCCTGGGACCCTGTCCACTTTTTATTTCTGTGGAAAATGCATTCTCAGTTTAAAAGGACTGAGGGAGGAGTACACTTTTCTCATATAACCCTTCTTCCTGTATGCGGAAAAGCAGAAACAGCCCTCACTTTAAAATGCAACTCCACGGGGTGCCTGGGTGGCTCAGTTGGGTTGAGTGTCTGACTCGATTTCAGCTCAGGTCTCGATCTCAGGGTCGTGAGTTCAAGCCCCATGTTGGGCTCCATGCTGGGCATGGAGCTTACTTAAAAAATAAAATAAAATAAAATGCAACTCCATGACATTGAACATTTAGCTGTAGTGATCTCAGGATCCTAGTAAGACTGACTGACTTATAAGACTGGACATTGTGTTAGATGGAATCCTATTAAGTTGTGGGTTTTGTGCATTAAAAAAGGTTGAATGTAGGCAGTTTCACACAGCTCAGCCCTAAAGGTCTGAAGATGCATAGATAACACACAAAGGCCTCAGAATCAATGGGTTCCTTTCCTCAGAAAGATAAGGCTAGCAGCGTTAGTCCTATGGAGTTCCAGTTCAGTATGGGATAGAGTGATATTGGTGAGGATAATGGATATCTTTATCTTTCTGATTCCATCCCCAGCAAGTCCTAGGAAGCACTCCCTATAAGAACCACATCTCAGGGCGCCTGGGTGGCTCAGTTGGTTAAACGACTGCCTTTGGCTCAGGTCATGATCCTGGAGACCCGGGATCGAGTCCCGCATCGGGCTCCCTGCTCGGCAGGGAGTCTGCTTCTCCCTCTGACCCTCCTCCCTCTCATGCTCTCTGTCTCTCATGCTCTCTGTCTCAAATAAAGAAATAAAATCTTTAAAAAAAAAAAAAAAAAACCACATCTCAATGAAAGACTTCTATTTTCAAGTGACGATAGCATGCTTTTCTGTAGGCAATTTTTTGTGTTCCAGAATAAGTGTGTGATTCCAGATGAACTAGTAAACGTCTTAGAAATAGAGCTTGCCTGGTGTGTGGTACTTTTCCATCTGTGTAGTTGTTGGGAAGCATCTATTCATGATATATATAAAGCCTGAATAAATTGATTCTCCAGAGGAGTGGTCTCTAGGAATACATTTGTTGAAACTTGGATCCCTAGCCTTCCCAACACATATCTTAAGGAGAGTGATTTGAATGCCCCCCCCCCTTTATTTTTAACCCTCTGCATGCTTCTGTGACAGGTTTGATCTGATGTAGCTAATTGCTGCCTCCTTCTACCAGATTCTTCTCTGCCGTCTATTTTTGCCTCTTCTTTTCCCCATATGTTCTTTTTTGCCTCTCCTCTTGATGAATTAGTAAGATTAAATACTAATGCCCTATGCAAGATTTGAATATCCCTCTTCACCTGGGAATATTAAGCTACTTAATGAGCCAGTGATTACAGTATGTCTTCATGTTCTCACAGACACACTCAAGCATGAGATTTCCAAGAGTGTCCAGTTCTTAGAAGACACAGACGGTAGTGCCTAGTTCTTAATGAAAAACTTTTCTGTTGAAATGAGGCAAAAGTATTTACAAATGTAGAAATTGAGAGTCCAAAAAGGCAGGCCAGGTTTGCAAGGCACTATATCAACTTCCCAGAGAATCGCTGTCAAAAATGTTCTCTTGTCCTTGACCGGAAAGGAACAGCTGTGTTCGTGGAGCCGCAGCTGCTGTGTGCTTGGTGCTTCTCAGAGATGTGTAGTATTGGGGGTATTTGTTGAACTAGTGCTAGATAGCAGGCACTATCAATGTTTTCACTGGGGAGAAAAAGTAATGATTTTGAGAGAGTTGATAGTTTCATGATATCTCCGGGATTCACCTTGCTTAGAAAGATGTGGAAGGCCACAGAAGCTGGTATGTTAGAATCACAGGATTTTGGAGCGCCTAGGTGGCTCGGTCGGTTAAGCAGCTGCCTTTGGCTCAGGTCATGATCCTGGAGTCCCAGGATCGAGTCCGAGTTGGGCTCCCTGCTCAGTGGGGAGTCTGCTTCTTTGCCCCTCCCCTGGCTCTTGCTTTCTCTCTCTCTTTCTTTCTCGCTTGCTCTCAAAAATAAATCTTAAAAAAAAAAACAAACCAGGATTTTAGAGCTTTTTCTGATTGATCGATTGAAGAAAGGTGGTGATTTTTTTTAAAAGATTTTTGTTTATTTGAGAGAGCAAGAGAGAGCACCAGCGGGGTGGGGGGGGGCAGAGGGAGAGGGAGAAGCAGACTCCCTGCAGAGCAGGGAGCCCGATGTGGGGCTCTATCCCAGGACCCCAGAATCATGACCCGAGCCGAAGGCAGATGCTTAACTGACTGAGCCACTCAGGCGCTCAGGTGGTGATTTTTTCTTTTAACATGTCTAACGCATATGTTGTAAACTAGCATTTGATGACAACCCAGTCTTCTCTCCAATATGAGCAGCTGGTATTCTCACATGCTTTAGTTTTTCTTTGTTAATAGTCCTACAACTCCCCAATTATGAACATTCCTCCCCTGAAAAAGTTTATAGAAACTACAGTATCATTTACTTCTCTTGATGAATGTTGTGATTTTTGTATTTTCGGCTTCCTTTTTCCCTTTCATCTGGGGGCTGCTTGTCTTTAAAGGGTTAGCTCTGTGTTTCCCAAATAGCAGTTATTCATATACCATCTTTGAATTTTGTCACATCAGTGTACCATTTGCACTATTATTTGCTTAATATTTCTTCTGAATTGATTTTAAATCAATTCACCCACCTTTTTAAAATTGAGGGACAATTTATGTGTAATAAAAATACCCACTTTAATGATACAGTTTGAGTTTTGGCAGTTAAATACAGACCTATAACCACCAGCATGATCAAGATATGGAACATTTGCATCTCCCTTAAAAGTTCCCTTGTGCCTCTTTCAGTGGATCCCAAATATGCTTTCTGTTCCTATAATCTGCCCCCCCCTTTTTAACTTAGATTTTGCTAAACAATAGTGTCTATGAATTCAGGGTTGAGGTGTTATTTTTTTCCCTAATTCATGTGAAAGTATGATTTTATGAATATATGATTTTTGTTGTCACACTTGGTTCAACTAAAGAAAATACATACAAGAGCTTGATTAAGCATGCTTGAAAGCGGAGAACATTTTAAAAGTAACTATAGGGCAACAGTTACCAAATTTTATGCCCTAAGATTCTTTTCCTACTGCAGTTTCCACTTTTGAAAGGTTCTCATAGGGCGCTTGGGTGGCTCAGTCGTTAAGCATCTGCCTTTGGCTCAAGTCATGGTCCCTGGGTCCTGGGATCGAGTCCCGCATCAGGCTCCCTGCTCCACGGGAAGCCTGCTTCTCCCTCTCACTCCCCCTGCTTGTGTTCCCTCTCTCGCTGTGTCTCTCTCTGTCAAATAAATAAATAAATATCTTAAAAAAAAAAAAAGGTTCTTATAAACAACTTCTTGGTAAATAAACTTTATTAACAAATGATTGTATCTGATTGTTAATAATTGCCAACATCCATCCTACAGGTTACATCCTATATATGGGATGTCAAATCAACTTAGCAGGTCGTGACCAGCAGTTTTTAAAAAATGAAAGAGAACAAAACAATAAATAGGATGTATTCCAAATAAGGGTAGGAATAGTGCCAGTGTGTTACTTTATACTGAATTGATACAATTCTAGCCAAGAGCAAAAATAAATGATTTTTTTCGTTGATCCATGCAGCCCTATTCCAGATAAATTTAGAACTTCCACTAGCTTTTAGAAAACTTGAGAATTACTCCCTGACTTCTTTTCTTGTTTTACTTTGCATTTGACTCTTTTTTCCTCCAACATTTAAATTGTGAGAACCTTAATTGGTGATGTTTTAACATTACTTGTAATATTTCTTCTCCTGATAGTGCCAGGATATTTTACTATTCCATACTGACTGAAAATGATGAAAATCAACTAGTATAAAAATGGCTCTTAAATGTTTATAAAATGACGAACAGTGGAGCTTGTTTCACAAAATGAGCTGTTTCAGTTCTGTGACAATTACCGTACAAACAATTGAATGGTTCTTCTTAGCCTTGAAATTGCATTAAGCCATACCACTCATCTTTGTTAGATATAATTGAAGCAAAAATACTGAATCCACTTCATTACACAGCAGAATCAGCCATAACTGAAGTATAATTTATAAATTTACAATCTAATGACTAACAGTCTAATAGCTGTCTCTGAATCCTCAATAATGAGCATATAGTGGTTTCGAGATTAGGTACACACACTCTGTAAATGTTTGTTGCACTGTTTTGGTTAGTTTTTTAACAGTATGATTGCTGCAAACCTCTTTAAGCCTTAGGGACCCAAGGTGAGCATGGGCCATGGATGTCCGGCTCAGGAGTCTTGAGTTGGCGTCCTGCTCCCTTTCCTAGAAAGGCATCTGAAAACCTCACACTCATAGCTGTTGTCATGGCTTAATTATTAATAGTGCTCTTTCACTCTTGAAAATGTCCTTGTTTTGATAATAAGTTTTTGGTTATCTAGTTGACACTGTGAAATTTTCCCAATAGGGAGAGCTTTCTGATATACTTTTTATCTAGGTGAAAACATTAAGCAAGGATCATCTTTAAAATGAGGCCTGGGGCACCTGGATGGTTCAGTTGGTTAAGCATCCAACTCTTGATCTCAGCTCAGGTCTTGATCTCAGGGTCATGAGTTCAAGTTCTGCCTTGGGCTCCATGCTGGACATGGAACCTACTTTAAAAAAGGTGGGGGGAGGCCTTAGCTCTAATTAAGACTTGAGTACAGGGCTTTTTCAAAGTAAGAGTTGCTTTGTTTACTTATTTGATAAAATTGAAAAGCAGTATTGCCTAGGGTTAAGAGCACTAGTTTTAGGGTAGCACAGGCTTTGTTTTAAATTCTAGCCCTACACCCCAATGTTTATAGCAGCAATGTCCACAGTAGTCAAACTACGGAAAGAGCCTAGATGTCCATCAACTGATGAATGGATAAAGAAGATGTGGTATATGTATATACAATAGAATACTACTCAGCCATCAAAAAATGAAATCTTGCCATTTGCAAAGACATGGATGGAACCTAGAGGGTATTATGCTAAGCGAAATAAGTCAGTCAGAAAGACAAGTATCATATCTCACTCATATGTGGAATATAAGAAACAAAACAGAGGATCATAGGGGAAGGGAGGGAAAAATAAAACAAGATGAAGTCAGAGAGGGAGACAAACCATAAGAGACTCTTAATCATAGGAAACAGAGTTGCTGGAGCAGAGGGAGGTGGGGGGATGGGGTAACTGGGTGATGGACAGTAAAGAGGGCACGTGATGTTATGAGCACTGGGTATTATATAAGACTGATGAATCACTGAACTCTACTTCTGAAACTAATAATACACTATGTTAATTAATTGAATTTAAATTAAAAAAAAATAAATTCTGACCCTAAAGCATAATAACTGCCTTTGGGTTAGTCAGGAAGTAATGCATATAAAAGTGTTAGTTGGCCTAATGCCTGGAATATAGTAAGCAGTCCAGTAACTATTAGTAATTATTAAGGGTCACAAATCTCAGTGAGCCCTTTTTCTGTGCTAGATCCTGTGCTTGGTGCTAAGGAATTAAAAAAATGATAGGATGTTCTTCCTAGGAACCTAGCACAGAATACTGTTTTTTCCCCCTCAAAAATCTTAAAACAATCTTAATCTAAGTATTGAATAATAGACACCTTTTTTTAAAACAGTCTACTTTTATTTTTTTACTTATTTTTTTAAAGATTTTATTTGTTAGCACGAGCACACAAGCAGGGGGAGTGGCAGGCAGAGGGAGAGGGAAAAGCAGGCTCCCTGCTGAGCAAGGAGCCTGATGTGGGACTCAATCCCAGGACCCTGGAATCATGACCTGAGCTGAAGGCAGGCGCGTAACTGAGCCACCCAGGTGTCCCCTGAGTAATAGATATCTTTATACAAATTTAATTTTTCATTCATTTAGATTTGTGTCTGGCTGTTGCCCTGCTGTTGTTTATTACATTTACCACACAACTGCCTTTGTCTGGCACTGTAATAGGTACTGAGGGTAAGAAATGTGAATTAGATAATCACGGCTGCCCTCACTAGAAGCCTGTGGAGGCATGGTTTTTAGTTTTAAGGAACCGATAAACAAATATACATTTTTCTTAGAGCGTTCCTTGACAGAATGTAGTATTATCCTGCAGCTGGATAACATTTTATATTTTGGATTTACCCAGTTAACACAAGAAGCCCTTGAAGGATGTGTGGCATTGGAGACCCATCATATTCACATTTAATTTACTGAAAGTTAACTGTAAGTGTGATTTTCCCTAGCCACCCACTTTCCGCCACCTCCTCCACCCTCGACTTCACTTCCTGAAAGAGAGGAGGAGCTAGAGCAATTTAAATGTAAGCCATTCGTTTCACTGAGCATGTGCTCTGTACAGAGAGACTCCCATGTGGGAACTCGAAGCTCCGTTTTCCACCTGCCTTTCACAGTGTAAGCATCTTGCCATCACATGTGAATTCTGGTGTTTAAAAATAAGTATTGTTCTTAAGAAGTGAGTTCTAAACTAAGTCAATTTTATGTACTCTCAACTGAAACACTGTGTTCCAGTCCTATAGGAAACGTTAACTGTGTTGCACTTAGAGCCAGTAGGTTGATGCCCATTATGCTGTGCCTTCCTAAGGGGTTTCAGAGGTAACATGACAGCCCAAGAATCCAGCTGATTTGAGACCCCTAGTCCTACAAAAACAGTCAAAATTAGTAGGAGTCCAGGGGCGCCTGGGTGGCTCAGTTGGTTAAGCGACTGCCTTCGGCTCGGATCATGATCCTGGAGTCCCGGGATCGAGTCCCGCATCGGGCTCCCTGCTCGGCAAGGAGTCTGCTTCTCCTTCTGACCCTCCTCCCTCTCATGCTCTCTGTCTCTCATTCTCTCTCTCGCAAATAAATAAAATCTTAAAAAAAAAAAAAATTAGTAGGAGTCTGAATTACTGCCGTCAGGAAGCTTATAATCTAATTGGATAGAATATACTAGAAAGATCATCTCTAAAACAATTCACAGTAAAGGATATTGAGGAATCATAAGGATAAATGGCAGTTGCATATTAGAATGGCCCCAGTTTCATGTATTCTGTTCCGTTGCCCCCATAAATACAATTCTTTTTATCAGGCAGTGGGTCCAGATTCTTTCGTTTAGCAAAATGGTATTGATATCTTTAAAGAAAATACAAGAGAATGAAATGGTTTTATCCATCAAAGTTTCTTGGAAGTATCGAATTGTGATTTAATAGCTAGAGAGATAAAAGGCAGAAGGACATTTCAGACAGGGCAAGTGTTAAAGGCATGAAACATGGAAGTATGGTTGATCAAGCAGAACTGTTTATCTTTTCAGTTGGCCAGGTGATTGGGAACACCCTGGAGGGTCACAGGGGATGAGGATAATAAGGAACATGACCAGTAGACTGAGGAGTTCAGATACATTCTCTTGGCCATTATCTGTTCCTCATCCTACTCATAATCATTAACTTAGAACACAGAGACCATTTGAGATTGCTTTGTAACCCATCTCATGTTACATTTAAATTGTTAATTTTATTGGAAACACCAGTTTTAAAATAATTTTTCTATCTTATAAAATCATATTGGACGTGGCTATGCAGTTATTTTGTAATCCGTTTTGGGAGTCTGTGTCATGTAATAGGTCAGAAACAGGAGTCAGGAAACCAGGGTTCCGGCACTGCTCTGTCACCGAATAGCTTTGTGACCTTAGGCAGTCACTTTACGTCTCTGAGTTTCTTCACTTCTCAAATGGTACACCACAGGTTTACATGCTATGCTTCCTTTTTTCTTCTTCTTTTCAGTAATTTCTTCTACAAGTGAAAGTTAAAAAACTCTTGTTGTTATAAAACAGATCTGATCTCCTTAATGGGGGGCAGGGAGCTAAAAGCCCCAGCTGCCTACCCAACCCCACTTCCCCAAAGTTCTTCCTGGGAGTATTAAGACTCAGAAGAACACAAGTGGAAAATCCCTGGACTAGATCCCTAAAGTTAACATTTTTCCATACTTACGTGGATAAACTGAGTAGCATTTCTTAAAAACAGTTTTGAGGAGAGGGGTGCCTGGGTGGCTCTGTCAGTTAAGTACCCAACTCTTGATTTTGGCTCAGGTCATTATCTCAGCGTTGTGAGATTGAGCCCGGTGTCAGGCTCTGCACTGGGCATGAAGCCTGCTCAAGATTCTCTCTTCTTGGGGCGCCTGAGTGGCTCAGTCGTTAAGCGTCTGCCTTCGGCTCCGGTCATGATCCCAGGGTCCTGGGATCGAGCCCCGCATCGGGCTCCCTGCTCCACGGGAAGCCTGCTTCTCCCTCTCCCACTCCCCCTGCTTGTGTTCCCTCTCTCGCTGTGTCTCTCTCTGTCAAGTAAATTAAAAGAAAAAAATTCTCTCCTCGTCTCCTCTTTAAAAAAATTTTTTTTTGAGGATATACTGCAGTACTAACTGTAATACAATCCATTGTACACTTAATAAGATTAGGTACAGTAAGCAGTCTGAAGGGAAAAGAGCATAAATACACTTGAAGAGTAAGAGGGGAACAAAAGAAAGTCTCCGTAACTATCTATAACCCAACTTGTATGGAGATTCGAGACAACCAGATTGTCTGCCTTAAGACTGCTAAGGAGATTAAGAAGAAAGGAAAATGAGTTTGTGTGTTTAATTTTGTAAGATTTTTTAAATTTTTGTCTTATTTATCTTTTGAATGGGAGCTAGAAGTACACTTGGTACTAAAATCCGAAAAGAACAAAAAGATGTGAGTTGAAAAGACTCCCTCTCATCTGATGCCCATCCTTCCAGTTCCCTTCTCTGGAGGCAGTCACCATGACCAGTTGTGTAAGCTTCCAGAGTTTATGGAATCACTTCCAGATTTATGAGGATATTAGTTTCCTTTGGCTACTGTGACAAATGAGCACGAACTAGGTGCCTTAGGACAACAGAAATGTATTTTCCCACAGTTCTGGAGGCTAGTAGTTTGAAATCTGTATCACTGTCAAGGTGTTGGCAGGGCTGAACTCCCTCCAGAGGTTCTAGGGGAGAGTCCCTTCCTTTCTTGTGCCAGTTTATGTTGCCTGCCAACATTCATTCCTTGGTTTGCGGCCCCATCACTCCAATTTTTGAGACCAAATCTCCTTCTGCTCTGTCTTCACATAGCCTTCTCGTGTGTGTGTGTGTGTGTGTGTGTGTACACTCTCCTACTTCTCTCTTACCTGGATGCATGTGACTGCATTTAGAGCTCACCTGGACAATTCAGGGTAATCTCACCATCTCTAGATCTTTAACTTAATCACATCTGCAAGGACTTTGCCATATAAGGTAACATTCACAAGTTCCAGGGTATTGTGATGTAATTATCTTTTGGGAGGCCATTTTTCAGCCTACTACAGCAATAAAACAAATAGCATACTATACATACTTTTCTGAACCTTGCTTCTAAGAGTGTAAAACTGGCATAATCTAACATTAATTCAAGACTGGTTAAATGATGAAATATCCATAGAGTGGAATATGGTGTTACCACTCACTACAAATGAAGTGGATATATACTGACATGGAACCATATTCACTATATAGTAGAAAAATGCAAGTTGCAGGGGTTCATAGGGGTAAGATGTGAGTTTGGAAAGATACATACCAAACTTGTGTGGCTTCCTCTGGGGAGTAGGACTGGTGGACTTTTTTTACATTACATGTTTGTACTTTCGAATTTTAAAATCAAATGTATTTTAGGGGCTTCTGGATGGGTCAGTCGGTTAGGCGTCTGACTGTTGGTTTTGGCTCAGGTCATGATACCGGGTCATGAGATTGAGCCCCATGTTGGGCTCCGTACTCAGCAAGGAGTCTGTTTGGGATTCTCTCTCGCTCTGCCTCTCCCACCATCTGTGCGTGCGCACTCTATCCCTCTCCCTAGAATAAATAAATAAAATCTTTTAAAAATTTAACGAAAATAGAGAACCTTTAAAACATGTACTTTATAATAAATCCATGTGTTTTAGAATAAATCCAGAAGAAAATGGACTTCAGTTTAATTTTTCTGGGTGAATTACATTGCAGAAGCAATACAGGATTATTGCAATTTAATCTTTTTTGATTTGTTTCCCAGATAGCAGACCCTACATTAGCTGAGATGGGAAAAAACTTGAAAGAGGCCGTGAAGATGCTAGAGGACAGTCAGAGGTGAGCCTGGAACAGCAGTGACCCTATTAAACGTGTTCAGCCTGTTGTGAAGCTGGTGGCACTGGTTTCCTGCTGATAAAAACACCTCTTGGTTTCACAATGTCACGCTTAGCTTAGCTTCATCTGACTTTAAAGATGGTGTTTGTTTTGGGTAGAAGGTACTTTGTAATTAAAAGATTTTGAAATTGAGGGGCAGGACTTTTCTCATTTTCAGTTCTGCCCGTTAAGAGTTTCATTTACTTAACATATTGATTTGAATTCTGTAAATACTCCTTGCTGTACGTTTAGGTTATATAGAGCTTCAGCTAACCAAGAAATGGGTTAAAGTGTTGTTTCATGTTCTTTTCCTGAAATTCAAGCTATACCCCAAACTGGGGACTAGGGCAACAGAGATGGGGGAAGAGATGTGATAAATGTGTTTCAAATCCTACATCAGCTACTAAGAGGTTGAAGGCAACATCGTCACATGTTTGCGTGTTCAAATGTTAGAAATTTGGTAAGATAGAACAAATAGTTTTTTATTTTCTTTAAATTAGAAGAACAGAGGAGGAAAATGGAAAGAAGATATCAGGAGATATTCCAGGGCCACTCCAAGGCAGGTAGGTGGCAATGAAGATACATACTTTTAGTTGGGTATGTGTTATCTTTAAATCGAGATTTTCAAACCATTGTTGATTGATAATTTTAGTTGTGATAAGCACAAAGCAAATTGAGAGTCCTGTGCCATATGTAACATCAGAAAATCGGAATGCCATTGGCTGGTTGGTGATAATGCTGAATCTACCTGCTTCTCCCCCTTTCTCATTCAGGATTTAATTTAATTTCCCATTCAGAATTTAACAACCTCATGACTCAAAAGCGATGCACAAACTTATAATTATATAACTCGACTGTCATACTTAGTTCATCCTTGAAACCTGTAATCTATTCAGACTGCGCTTTATGGTGAGAGATACGTTAATTTGATAAGATGTATCATTTTTATAATACAGTAAAATGAAAGTGTCAACTTCGATCATTTGTACGCAGAGTGATTATTTATTTATTTTGGGGGCAACTAAAGCAAATCTGTCAAGTGTGTGTGGTTTAAGCTAGCAGGGAAAATATCAGAAAAAGAAGTAGCCATGTAACTAAAATGTTCACCGGATGTTAGCACTCAGTCTGGAATTAAAGTCCCAGCCCAGCTTCCCTCAAGCTTTTTTTTTTTTTTTATAACCAGGAAACTGCACATAGGTAAACAGTACAACTCCCTTCAATTGTTCTTTGACCTGAATGTGAATATATACAAGGTTGCAAAAGAAAAGTGTGGAGGAAGGACCACAGTGTGTCAATAAGTGTCCTATCTAACACACCCAGATGCTAATATTTTAAGATGGGCACTCCTGCTTGCCACCTAACCGTGCTGATTTGAAGCCCTTGGATGTGAAGTGGGTTCTGCAGCCGAAAGCACGAACCAAATTCTATCAGTTCCCTCTTCCCACACTCCGGAAGGGAAAGAAAGGGTTCTACTAATCCCACAGCAGTTTCCCTACAAGAGATACTAGCAGGAGCATCTCTAGTTCTCAGAATAGGAGGCTATTAAAGCCACAGAGCAGGAGTAGTCACACTTAATGCTGACACCAACATCTGAGACCGTGCTTTGCCAGGCATGGCGTTAAACATGTTTCGTGCACTGATTGTGTCCTCAAAATTCTGTAGTGTAGGGGGCTTAGGGAGTCTGAGCAGCTGGCTCAAGGTCACATGACTAGCACGCACTCTCTCCACAGTGTCCAAGGGCCAAAGCCCTTCTCGCACGAAGGGCAGCACCTTGGAGAGGAAGGGCATTGGGGCATTGTTTTGACAGTGCCGCTTTTTCCAAAGAGAACTTTTTATTAGTCGTATTCTCATTAACGGAGTGATAATATTTTTATATTACAGTTATTACAAGTTGCCGTTGCCTACTACTTTAGCCATTCGCATTCTTATAAGTTTTCAACCCCTCACGTAAGAAGCGTTTAATAACATATCTTGGAGAGGAGGAAATCCGTTTGCACTCTAAGCAGATCTCCAGTTGCCCTGCTTGGGGAAGAGGTGGTAGAAAACGATGCTTGCATTACATGTTTAAGTCTGTTAGAACAGCCAGACAAGACTCCTCCGTGGAAGGAGACTAGTCACACCAGTGGCACTGGAGTATTCTTGCTCCTTCTGTGACCTTCCAGCATCTTAAAAAGACTATTTTGGTTCTTTTAACACGCTTATTAAATATTCTCCTTGGATTCAAATGAACAGGTCGAGAAGTAGTGCTGAAGTAATACTGCTGAAATTTTCAGAAATCAATCTCCTGTTTGCATAGAATATTTAATAATTACATGGTTATATGGAAAATTCATTTAATTTGAGGTTTATTTTTAAAAGATGTTTAGTGTATCTCAAGCACATTCTTATAGCTCCTCACTTAAAAAAAAAAAAAAAACCCTCATCAAGGCTGGTTTAAGTGAAGGAAATAGAGGGGTGGGGAATGTGTGCTGTTTCCACCTGTCCATCAGCCCTCTTCTTCTTCTGCAGCGGACAAGACATGGTGAGCATCCTCCAGGTAGTCCAGAATCTGATGCATGGAGATGAAGATGAGGAGCCCCAGAGCGCCCGGTAAGGCGGGACGATTGGCAGCCGTTCTTTGAAAGTATATGTGTTCTTGATTTTGATAGTGATTGCATTCTTTTTTTTTTTTTAAACGGTGATTGCATTCTTACAAGTTGCCAAAACAGAGCTGTGTTTCATTCACAGTTACGTATGATGTTAAAGCAGTGTTCATTTCTTCCTTTTCAGGTAGGTAACATATTGTAGGTAACATATTTTGCAAAAGGAAGGCACTCACTCAAACTAAATCCTGTAGTTTCTCTGGCATCATGTCTTAGAGAAGGGTTGGCAGAGGGACCAGAGAATACTGCTATGTGCTTCATACTTCCGCTTTGGACTGCTAAGAATTGCCACAGCTGAATCTGTTGGTGGCAGGCCACGTTGTCTGTGAATCATCCATTTATTTTTATTCATCTCACTTAGCTATTTATTTAGTTTCATGGTTAATTGTTTTAATTTGGGGGGGGGACAGAAGTAATCATTCTCCTTTTTCAAATTTCAAAAGATAGAAAACAGTCTACAAAGGCAATTTTCAGTCGGTGATGTGATGGCATATGTTACCTGAACCCAAAATTGATGTGAATTCTAAAATTACGAGGCCTTGGATGAAAAGGGGCATTTCCTCCATACTCTACCCACCCCCCCCAGCTTGTCCTCCTGTATTCTTCAGAGATCCTTTATGTGTATGTGTTCATAAGCAAAGTCTACGTTCCCTCCAGTATGTAAATACTCTCTATGTTGTTCTGTACCTTGCTTTTTTCATTTAGGTCTAAGAGTTCATCATTTATCAGTATACAAGGAGCTTTCACTTGTAAGAACTGTTTAGTTTTACTTTGGATGAATGAACCATGTCTCCTGTTCAGGTTTACTGTCACAAACATTGCTGCCGCCAGTAACTCTGTATGTGTGTCATTTATCAT
>NC_138373.1:24721357-24728360 GCF_054177405.1 Leptonychotes weddellii
TGTAAATACTCTCTATGTTGTTCTGTACCTTGCTTTTTTCATTTAGGTCTAAGAGTTCATCATTTATCAGTATACAAGGAGCTTTCACTTGTAAGAACTGTTTAGTTTTACTTTGGATGAATGAACCATGTCTCCTGTTCAGGTTTACTGTCACAAACATTGCTGCCGCCAGTAACTCTGTATGTGTGTCATTTATCATGCAAGCAAGTGTTTCTGGAGATTAAAGTCTTAAAAGTGGGATTTCTCGGGCGCCTGGGTGGCTCAGTTGGTTGGGCCACTGCCTTCGGCTCAGGTCACGATCCCGGACCCGCATCGGGCTCCCTGCTCAGCAGGGAGTCTGCTTCTCCCTCTGACCCTCCCGTCTCATGCCCTCTCATCTCATTCTCTCTCTCAAATAAATAAATAAAATCTTTAAAAAAAAAGTGGGATTTCTGAGCCAGATAGTTTGTATATTTGTAATTTTGATAGATATTGCCAAATTTCCTTCCGTGGAATTATGCCAGTTTATAGCACCACCAGCAGTGCATGACAATATCTTTGCCCACACCTTGCCTGCAAGGCTCCTAGCAGACCTAAGGGCTGTTGCCAAGCTGCAAGGTGAGAAATATGTCAGCATAATTTTAGTTTACATTTTTCTTATGAATCATGTTAAATGTCTTTTTAATGTGTTTTAAGGCCCGTTTATATTTCCTTTACTATGAACTATATCCTTTGCCCGGTATCCTGTCTCATTTTTTGGTTCTATTCTTACAATTTACATTTACTCTTTATAAGGGAAATTAGTCCTTCCATTTTAATTATGCATAAAACAATACCTGGTTCCCCTTGAATTTGCTGTATTGTTATAAACAGCTGTTCAGTGTGGGGAATTGATCTTCATCTAATGAGTCTCTGAAAAACTTATTTTCTGCCCAGTGTACCTCAGCACTATGCTCCATAGTTCTTAGGCTGGCATTTAATTAAAAACAAAAAAAATGAGAGAAAATTATTCACAGTTTGTATATTTAGTAGATATTCAACAAAAATAAGGGTATTTATCTCCTAGGATTTGAATTTTTAAAATCTTTTTGTTCCCCGGATTATCAGTACTTTATATACATAAATTTCTTACATTTATCTGAATTTTTGCCTTCTAGGCCATTAAGTGGATTTCAAGTCTGACAGATTTCTGTGAAAATACTGTGTCTCTAGGTTTTGTTTTATTGCTTTATTCGTATTTTGAATAATGCTCTTTTAATATAATTCATTTTGATTAACAGAATCCAGAATATTGGAGAACAAGGTCATATAGCTTTGCTGGGGCATAGTCTGGGAGCTTATATTTCGACTCTGGACAAAGAGAAGCTTAGAAAACTTATGACCAGGATACTTTCAGACACTACGTTATGGCTATGCAGAATTTTCAGGTAAGGACATATATGAGTTGGCTACAGACTGTTTTCTGGAGCTATGCTACCTAAGTTCATGTCTGCTTCTTCCCCTTCCTCTTGAAGGGTTGCTTAATCTCTGAATATCTCAGTTTCCCCATCTGTTAAATGGGGAGAACAATATTTATGTTATGGTATTGTTACGAGGATTAAATGAGCAAAAGAATAAGAGTATGTCAAGAGCCAAGAACATAAGCACATATAGTTTGGATAATGTCAGAGTTACTTGTTTTTAGGATTCCTGCTTGGCATATGTTGATAGAAGATAGAGTAGGAAAATGCTTCAAGTATTTTTAATCAAAATACTAGCTTGTGCTTTAGTAGAAGGGAAATGCTGCCATAAGGAATTTGAGTGTGTGTTATGAAATTGAAATTTGCTTTATGCTGTGATAATGTTGGCATTATTAAGGAATTATAGCAGGTAAGGAAGACATAGGACCAGTGGTATTTTTGTGTTTATGCTGTTACTTTTAAAGAAAAGGAATGTTTGCCTAACCCTGTAAGATTTAACTTGAGAGACTCGCTTTCAGATGTTGGAAAAGAGTATAAGTTTGCCTAACTGTATTGCAAAGGAGAAATTTTCTTCTAATATTCCACCACCTGTAATTGACATTCTCTCTCCTTTTCTAAACTATTTTTTTTTTTTTAAAGATTTTTATTTATTTGCAAGAGAGAGAATGAGAGACAGCATGAGAGGGAGGAGGGTCAGAGGGAGAAGCAGGCTCCCTGCCGAGCAGAGAGCCCGATGCGGGACTCGATCCCGGGACTCCAGGATCATGACCTGAGCCGAAGGCAGTCGCCTAACCAACTGAGCCACCCAGGCGCCCCTCTCTCTCCTTTTCTAGAAAGCAGACCAAGAAGAGTAATCGGCCCCAGGCAGATAATAGTGAAAGCAAAAGTTAGGCTGCCTAGCATTTTTGACAATTTTATTTACTTCGGATGTTTTAGGGCTGAAATGCTAAGACTGAGCCACCCAGGTACCCTTCCTCTGTTCTTTATAACCTCCAGCTGTAAGGTGTGGTCAGCCATCTAAGATGAGGGTGATCCCTATCTTCCTTTGACTGTTCTAGGTGACAATTTCTAGGTTAAGAAAATAGTTAGTTCCAGGATTGTAAGATTAGGATTGTAAAATCAGAGTTAACCAAAGATAAGACCATACTGATATATGGCTGTCTCTTAACAGGTATGAAAATGGCTGCGCTTATTTCCACGAAGAAGAAAGAGAAGGACTTGCAAAGATTTGTAGGCTTGCTATTCATTCTCGTTACGAAGACTTTGTAGTGGATGGTTTCAATGTGTTATATAACAAAAAACCTGTCATATATCTTAGTGCTGCTGCTAGGCCTGGCCTGGGCCAGTACCTTTGTAATCAGGTAATGTGGTATACGGTGGATATTTTAAAGCAATTGTGTTTTGTTCTGTCCTGAAACTTTATAGTATGTAGACCCATTTCTTTAGCTGCAGTTTTTTTCAAATGAAAAGAAACATATGCTTGTTTTGTCATTATCAGAAAATATATAAAGGTATATTAATTTTCAGATATATATGTGTGTGTGAAAAAAATATATATATATTAGAGAGCGCACGCACACGCAAGCGGGGGTAAAGGGAGAGGGAGAGAGGGAATCTTAAGTAGGCTCCATACTCAGTGTGGAGCCTGACATGGGGCTCAGTCCCACAACCCTGAGATCATGACCTAAGCTGAAATCAAGAGTTGGACACTTAACTGACTGAGCCTCCCAGGCACCGTGTGTGTGTGTGTGTGTATTTATTTTTTTAGTTGCCCAAAGGCAGCCACAGTCAACGTTTTTTTTCCCCAGACTTTAATCAAAGAGTTTTTACATGGTTATGTCTGGCTTTTTTCACTTAGGGTTATAACAGGTACATACGCTGTATCAACAGTTCCTCCAAGTACAGTTTATTTTTAATATCTTCATAATATTCCTTCAAGTGACAGTATGGTATTTTACTACTGTTTCCCTTTTGGGCAATTAAAATGTTCACATTCTTTTATTTTCTCTGACCATTTTCAGGTAATGCTCTTTGCATAGGATTATTCTGGACATCTTTGTGTGTAAAGCTTTTTCTATATTTAGAAAATACTTTCTAGATTATATTATATAGATTTTCAGAGTCTATCTAGAATTGGTAGATCAAAGAACATTACCATTTTTGAATTTCATGGTACAGGTAGCCCAATTAGGGGGCTACAAAAAAATGTTCAGCCTCTTGGCCAACATTGTTTTAAAACCCATAGGATTGGAGGGTTTGTCTTTTGTAAGATGGAGGAATCCTGGGGTGATACATGGGGGAAACTCTGAGACCTAAGTTGATTATGAGCTGTGGTCACTGGTGGCAAGAAGGTTTGTCCTCTTTTTTTTTTGGTTTTTTTTTTTTAAGATTTTACTTATTTATGAGAGAGAGCAGGGGGAGGAGCAGAGGGAGAGGAACAACTGACTCCATGCTGAGCGCGGAGCCCAACACGGGGCTCGATCTCACAACCCTGAGATCATGACCCGAGCTGAAACCAAGAGTCAGATACTTAATTGACTGAGCCACCAGGCACCCCTTATATCCTCTTTTTAGTGTGTATAGAATGAGCAGATTTATAATATCCTTACAGGAACCTGGAACAAATTACTTCCTGAGTATCTACTACAGGCCAGGTTCTTATGGACCCAAAGTTGTCTTGGACAGCAATCCAATCTTCAAACTCCGTATGGGGGTGGGGGTGTACCTGGCTGGCTCAGTCACAAGAGCATGCAACTCTTGATCTCAGGGTCATGAGTTCAAGCCCCACACTGAGTGTAGAACTTACTTAAAAAAAAAAAAAAAAAAAGCTATATAAAGGTATTTTGTTAAGTGAGAAAGGCAGATGGCAAAATAGTATATATAAGATGGTCATATTCATGTTTTTGAAAGTGTTTATGTGTGAGGCGCCTGGTTGGCTCAGTCAGTGGAGCATGCGACTCTTGATCTCAGGGTCGTGAGTTCAAGCCCCACGTTGGGCACAGAACTTGCTTTAAAAAAAAAAATAAAGTGTATATGTATATGTTTTTCATACCCAAAAAATATTTATATAAATACTTAGAAAATATTTAGAAGGTTTTATACTAACCTCTTAACAGTAGTGGCTTGATGGCTTATGGGGTGGGAGGGCATTTTAATTTTTTTATTTTTATTTTTTTTGAAGATTTTATTTATTTATTTGACAGAGACACGGCGAGAGAGGGAACACAAGCAGGGAGAGTGGGAGAGGGAGAAGCAGGCTTCCCGTGGAGCAGGAAGCCTGATGCGGGGCTCGATTCCAGGACCCTGGGATCATGACCTGAGCCGAAGGCAGATGCTTAACGACTGAGCCACCCACGTGCCCCGGCATTTTCACTTTAAACTTCTTTATTTTTTATTGTGTGTTTTACTTGGGCTTCAGTTTCATAATTTAAAAAGAAAGGGAAGAAAGTGTGCTCATTAAATTTTTGGTCTTGAAATGGTGCTACCAGGTCTTAGTTACCCAGAACACTATCCTGCAACTGTTTAAAAATTTCTGAAACTATAAACTCCTCAAGGATTTGGAAGCTAAAAATAAAGAATATAAAATTTATTTGATAATTACTATCTCCATTCATAACACTGACTTCGTTTCTTTTAAGAAATGTACATCTGCTAATCCATATTTATTGCTTCTTAGGGAGTGGGTGGATCCATAAATGAGATCCTGTTCTTTGAATGCCTTTTGCTGGTGTTATTTATTACTAATGCTTGGAGGAAGGATCCTAAATTATCTCCCAAAATGCTTAGAGCTTGGTTATTTCTTGGTTTGGAAAAGTGTTGTTTATTTTTTGGTATATTCTAGAATATAACAAAGATACTCATTTAGAACATAAGTTGATAGTTACTCATTTCGTTGACACAGAGAATATTACATTGTCTGTATCTTCTTATAAGAATCTCAGCGCCTGGGTAGCTCAGTCCGTTAAGCATCTGCCTTCGGCTCAGGTCATGATCCCGGGGTCCTGGGATTGAGCCCTGCATCAGGCTCCTTGCTCAGCCAGGAGCCTGCTTCTCTCTCTCCCTCTGCCCCTCCCCTGCTTGTGCTGTCTTGCGAGTGTGCACTCTCCCAAGTAAATAAATAAAATCTTTAAAAAAAAGAATCTCTGCTCCTGGAAATACACCCTTTTTTTAAACTTGACTCTCTAGATGTCCTTCAACATCTGCTTATAATATTAAGAGTTCCTAAGGAGAGAGATTGTTTAAAAAAGAGTAATTGTGACTTTTCTTAGAGCCACATTCTTTAGGGGGCATAAATGAATGGGGACAAAGCTCTTTCTTACGAAATTGTATGTTTCTTCTTGCAGCTCGGGTTGCCCTTCCCCTGCTTGTGTCGTGTGCCATGTAACACTATGTTTGGATCCCAGCATCAGATGGTGAGTCCTCTTTTTGGTTTGTAAAATAGTATGGAATTGTGTTTTGAAACCGTGTCTTCCTTTCAACTGAATTCTGTTTGCTGGCCTCCAGATAATTATTAGCTTGTTCATTTATCGCTTATATCTTCCTATTGTATAATATGTGCTTACGGGTTTGAACGTCCATGAAGATTGGCTGGCATATAGGTCAGAAACACCTGCCTCTTAAGGAATCTTGTCATTACTATATCACCTGCTTTAAGTAGAAACATGGGAGTCCAGTTAAGCACCAGAAATTTCTTCTAAAGCTCGTCCTTTGAAAGGTTATCGTTGTCTGGCTTTGTGAATGGCAGATTTTAAAAATGTGGGATTGGAATTGGATTCTGCTTTTTTCCCTTAATTTTTAAAAATTTTTTAATTTGGGCGCCTGGGTGGCTCAGTCGTTAAGCGTCTGCCTTCGGCTCAGGTCATGATCCCAGGGTCCTGGGATCGAGTCCCATATCGGGCTCCTTGCTCCGCGGGAAGCCTGCTTCTCCCTCTCCCACTCCCCCTGCTTGTGTTCCCTCTCAGGCTGTGTCTCTCTCTGTCAAATAAATAAATTCTTTAAAAAAAAAAAAAAATTTTTTTTTTTTAATTTAAATTCAATTAACATAGTGTATTATTAGTTTCAGTGGTAGAGTTCAGTGATTCCTCAGTCCTATATAACATCCAGGGCTCATTACATCACGTGCCCTCCTTAATGCCCATCACCCAGTTACCCCATTCCCCACCCACCTCCCCTCCAGCAACCTTCAGTTTGTTTCCTATGATTAAGAGTCTCTTATGGTTTGTCTCCCTCTCTGATTTCATCTTGTTTTATTTTTCCCTCCCTCCCCCTATTCTGCTTATTTTTAGACATTCAAGTGTTAAGCCTTCCCATACTGAAGCCAGAAACAAAAGGGATAGGTTTTAGGGTTCCGTGTTTCTTTTTCCAAGGTAGTTTGATCTTCCGGTTTGGATACATCAATGAGTAATATTAGAGATAAATTTTTGGCTATTTGGGGGGGGGGGTGGATTGAGAGAATATTTTTTTAAACATAAGTATTTAAAACTAGAGAAATATTTGTCCGTATATATGCAGTTTTAAACTTTGATCTCATTTAACTGATTTTTGTAGTTAGTCTTCAAGGGAAA